>NW_027331978.1:836614-1019656 GCF_048418815.1 Hemitrygon akajei | reverse complement strand
CTGTCAGAGTCGACCATGACTGTTACGTCCCAGCTGACTCGATACGCAAGCCAGGACACTGCCTTATGCAGAGCAAGCTGTTGCCCATGTAGCACGCTCCCGTCTCCATGCATCTGGTCAACCCAAAGGAACAGCAGAGACTGACACAGCTTGGCACCAGAAGCATCACAGGAGTAGCCAGTTTGCGTTGAACACAACATCAGACTGCCTTAGGAGCCCCAGCTCCAGGTTTTGCCTTGTGGGTTTCATCCCGTGAGGGGTCGAGTTGCAAGGCAGCGGAAGATTGGGATCAGAGTTTTCCATCCCCTGGATGAGCTGCCAATCGTGTCTGTGACGAGATCTGAAGGATTATTAAATATGGACTGTTCCTTTAAAAAGAGAGCGAGAGCGGACAGCTTGTGCTCTTTCTGAGATGAGAGAGGACAACGAAAGCCTATGTGTTGCCTTGGAAATTGCAAGGCGGAGCTATATGATGGACAGCTGGTGTTCGGCAGTTGTAGAATATATACAAGGTCAACTGGGTTTGTAATCAGAGACACGGAAGACACTGACACTGGTTGAGCTTTGTGTGCCCACGACACTGTTATTGCTCACAGTGTGGACAAAGGGGTGAGCGGTGGAAAGCTATCGGAGTGTTTAACCCTCGCCTGGGTTGATAGCTTTACCGCGTGAAAACGGCACTCTCTTTTGTGTGGTCACAGTCGGTGACTTTAATAAGTTTCGGGAGCAGGAGGACGACGTGGACGACTCGACGGCATCGGCACTGGGAAGACAAAACATCCCCCTCTCTCTCTCTCTTCATCTACTCAATTCAATATCCAGAACCGAACAGACTTCATACCGATACCAATCGTAAGACTGTATCATTCACCACCTGAGCTGGGAGAAGTTTGGGAAAATTTTTTACTCCCTTTGTGCTGCCTTTATGGCAGTTATTTAGTTTATAATATTTTCGCGTAGTAATTTGTTAGCATTTTTTAGTTAAAGTTAGGATTGTTTAAATCAATTGATTTGTCTGTAATACATCGGGGCTGCGATGACGTCACATCCGGGTTCGCCGCGTCTTGTGGGGAATTACCGGTTTGAGATTCACGCAAGGGTGGGGGTCACTCACATGTGCGACCATAACGCTGACTAGGGTCTCTCTATGCACCAAAGACACAGTGAAAGCAACGCTGTAAGTCATTAGATAATCGGTATTTTGAGTTAAAATGTTAACGCCGATTCTGTTAAAAGTAACGACGGTCGGTAAGGTTTACCTTTTCGTCAGTTAAAGAGTCGGGATAGTTTGTATTGAAGTGTATCTAAAGCAGCCAATGGAGCAGCTAGATTCTGACTGTATGCTGCACTTTAATGTAATGTAGTTATTGTAGTTTTACCTTTGCAAGTATTCACAATGTAAATGTGATATTTAGAAGGGAACAAACACTGTACCAATCTTGTATTGTTTTTCAACAGTTTTCACCATGCGTTAATGTGAAGAGTGAACAGTAAATGGTTAATCTTACTGCGGTCTCGTTTGCATTGATTCTGGTTTATCTCGACGTTTACCTCGGCGTTATTTCACACCCGAGCGAGAACGTTACACCCTTATATATACATATACTCTGCTAACCTGTTTCCCTTATCTTGTTCTATATTACTTAATTCACGTAGTTACTAATAAAATAGAGTTTATAACGGAAGACACAGACTCCAGGTGTGTCCATTTCTGCTGGTTCTTTTTAACCCGTTACGGGGTACGTAACATAGCACCCGCTGAGATGCAGTTGGTGAGTCTGCTCTCAATGGTACAGCGGTAAAGGTCCGTCAGTATCCTGGGACAGAGGTGATCTTTCTTGATGCTCAGCAGGAAATGAAGGCGCTCTTGTGCCTTCTTGATCAGGTTGGACGAGTTCAGGGACCAGGTAAGATCCTCGGAAATGTGGACACCAAGGAATCTGAGGCTTGATACATGCTCCACTACAGCTCCGTTGATGTAGATGGGGACGTGAGTGTGGCTCCTAGCGTGCTTGAAGTCCACAATCATCTCCTTGATTTTCTGGGTGTTAAGGGCCAGGTTGTTTTCGGCACACCATGCGGCCAGGTACTGGACCTCGTCCCTGTAGGCCATCTCGGCATCCCCTCTGATCAGGCCAACCACCGTGGTGTCGTCTACGAACCTGATTATGGAGTTCGAACCATGTAGAGGAACACAGTCATAGGTGAAAAGGGAGTACAGAGGAGGGCTCGGCACACAGCCTTGAGGCACGACGGTGTTCAGGGTGAGAGTAGGGGAGGAGAGGTTGTCTAACTTAACTGATTGGGGTCAGTTAGTCAGAAAGTGCAAGGTCCAATTGCAGAGGGATGAGCTGATACCAAGTTGGTGACGTTTGCCGATCAGCTTGGAGATGACCACAGTATTGAAAGCCGAACTAAAGTCAATGAACAGCACTCTGAAGCAAGAGTCGGGGTTGTCCAGGTGGGTCAGGGCAGAGTGAAGTGCCATGGAGATGGCGTTCTCCGTTGACCTGTTGTTGATAGAGTAGTAGAGAGAGGGGTGAAAGAGAAGGAAATAGCGAGGAAAGGGGTGAAAGAAAGTGGTAGACTGGTCATGCATGGGTGACACTGAGAGGGATAGGGAAGAGGGAAGGGGGAGGGAGAGGCGGTGAGGAAGCAAAGATGATTGAGACGGATGATGATAAGGAAGAGGTGAGGGAGAGGTGAGATGGTGAGGAGACAGTGAGCAAGAAGGGAAGGCTGGAGTAAAGGGCCCTATGAGGAAGAGGGACTGTGAGGAGGGAGTGAGGGAGATGGGATACGTAGACAGGAGTGAGGGAGAAAGGCAGGGAGATGGTGTATCTGATTAGAATTGTTAGACCAACTATTCATTCAGTCCCCAGTTGCAGGGTCATTAATCATGTATGTTCAGAAGTAATCGAACAAATCCACCGTGGGATTACAGTTCCACGCCGGGAGTTTTACGGCGTATGGTTCTGATCGCCATATCCGACAGCGGGGAGTTTTACCGCACACAATTCACAGTCTCCGTATTTCATACCGGGAGGTTATTGTTCACTGCTCCTCGTCTCCGTGACAAGTTATTAATCTGCCGATTCCCACTGACCTGCTCTCCATACCCCGGCCATCCACATACTTACCCAAGTCTCTCAAACAGATGTTAAGCCCTCAGGCAAAGTCAGGGTTCAAAAGGTAAAGCATGTTGAGACTAATGTCGTGCTCTGCGTACATTTCAATGCAAGAAATATTGAAGAAAAGGCATATGAGATCAGGACATGAATCGACACGATTTACAATATTGTAGTCGTTAATGAGACTTGGCTATGACAGGAGCAGGAATGACAAATCTATATTCCGGGGTTCCGTTGTTTTAGACGCCACAGAGCGGGAGGGGTTAAAGGAGAAGTGGTCGCGTTTCCAGTCAGGGAAAATACCGTGGTAGTGCTCCATCAGAACAGACTGGAGAGTTCCTCTAGTGAGGCGTTATGGGTACAACTGAGTAATAAGAACTGTAGGATCACGTTACTGGGGCTGTATCACAGACCACCCAGCAGTCCGAGGCATTTCGAGGAACACATTTGTACAGAGATCACAGACTGTTCAAAGAAACATAAGTTTGTGAAAGTAGGTGAGTTTAACTTTTGACACATTGACTGGGCCTCCCATGCTCAAAATTCCTAGACTGGATAGTGTTTGTTAAATGTGTTCAGAAAAGTTTCCTTCATCATTACGTGGAAGTCCCATCGAGAGAGTGTGTGAGATTTGATTTCCGATTACATACTGAGACACGGCTAGTGACAGAAGATTGTGTAGGTTAAATATTTACATCTAGCGATCACAATGCCATTATTTTAAATGTAAATATGGATAAGGAACGGTCTGGCCTGCGGGTTGAGATCATAAATTGGAGAAGTGCCAATTTTGATGGTATCTAAGAAGGCTTTGAGAATTGTGCTTTGGGACACGCTGTTATCAGGCAATTGTGTACTTGGCGAACAGGAGGCCCTCAAAAGTGACATTGTGAGAGTACCAAGCTTGTACGTGCCTGTCAGAATCAAAGGTAAATATAACAGGTTTAGTGAACTTTGGTTTTCAAGAGATATTGAGACAGATATTGAAGAAATAAATGGAGCCACTTAGCAGATATCGGCAGGTAGGGACAAATGAGTTACTTCTGGGGTATGGGAGATGCAAGAGAGCATTTAAGAAATGATCAGGAAAGTTAAAGAAGACATGAGGTTGCCGAAGGAGACAACGTGAACTAGAATCCGAAGAGGATTCTACAGAAAAGGAAAGAGCAGTAGATTTGCGAGGGACAGAATTGGAATCCAGAATGGTCATCAATGCATGAAGCCGATAGTTATAGGTGCTGTGGGTGTTATCAGTTTTACTCGGGAGACGGAGGCAGAATCTGCTCAGAATATATAGAAGTGAGGCGAAGCAGCTTATTGACCATATACGTATTACAGAGGCGGACACGTTGCTGCCTGGAGGCAAATTCGGTTGACAAACTCTCAGGTCCTGCCAAGGTGTTCCTTCCACAACTGGTGGATGGATTTTAATGCAGCCAAGTGCGAGGTGCTGCATTTCAGTCGGATCACCCAGGGTAAGATTTCCACAGTGAACGGTACGCTGGGATGTGCGGTGGAACAAAGGGATCTGGCAATACCGGTCCGTAATTCATTTAAGTGGCAGCAGAGGTATATAGGGGTCGGAATGAAAGCCTTTGATACGCTGGCTTTCATAATTGAAAGTGCTGATTACAGGAGACAGGATGTAATGTTGAAGTTGTATAAGACGCCATTGAGGCCTGACTGGGAATATTGTGTGCAGGTTTGGTCATCTACTAACAGGAAAGCTATAAATCAAGTTGAAGCAGTCCAGAAGAAATTTCTAAGGATCTTATCGGAGCTGGAGGACCTGAATTTTAAGGAAAAGTATAGATAGGTTAGCACTTTAATACTTGAAGCATAGAAGATAGAAGGGGATTTGACAGAGGCATAATAAATAATGGGTACATATAGGGTAAATGTGCGCAGGATTTTTCCACTGAACAACACACACACACACACACACAATGCTGGAGGAACTGCGCAGGCCAGGCAGCATCCATACACAAGTGTAAACTGTCGACGTTTCGGGCCGAGACCCTTCATCAGGACTGAGCCTGAAACGTTTACTCTTTTCGATAGATGCGGCCTGGCCTGTTGAGTCCCAGCGGCATTCTGTGCGTGTTGCTTTGACTTCCAGCATCTGCAGGTTTTCTCCTGTTTCTTTTTCCACTGAGGTTGGGTGAGACTACAGTCAGTGGTCATGGGTGATGGATGGAAGTAGAAAAGCTGAAGAGGAAAGTGAGGGGAAACTTTTTCACTCACTGGATGGTGAGAGTGTGGAACGAGCTGCTACCGCAGTTGTTGCATGCGAGCCCGTTTTCAACGTTTCACAGAAGGTTGGATAGGTACCTGGATGGCAGGGGCATGGACAGCTGTGGTCCGGGGCAGGTCGATGCGAATAGGCAGATTTTTTCACAGAATAGATGGGCCGAACAGACTGTTTCTGTGTTGTACTTTTCTATGACTTTGTGAATCTGTGTCTCGTTATTGGAAATCAAACCCACATCCAACTGCCATTAGTTCCCACTCTGTCCGGTCTCTGAGCGAAGGAGTTTCCCCTTATGTTCATATTAAATATTTCACCTTCCACGTCACACTTAACCCATGACCTCTAGGTCCAGTCACACCCAACCTAAGTGGAAAATAGCCTGCTTGCATTAACCCTATCTCTACCCATCAGAATTGTGTGTGCCTCTGCACTGTTCCTTACGCCACAACGGGGGTTTCCTGCGCCCAGTATAGGTCTCCGTATCCCACGCTGCGAACTCTTTCCTTGTTTTCCAATCTCTCGCCCTCTCTCTCCCCAGCGTTCTCTTCCTCTCTCCCTTCCTGTTTCATCTATCCCTCTCTCACTTTCTGTCACCAACTCCGGGTGTTCCTCACTCTCCATCTATATCTGTGTGTGTGTGTCTCTCTCTCTCCTCCCTTTCTCTCTCCCTCCCCCACTCTCTCCGTTCACCACAGTCCCTGTCTTCTCCACTCACTCTCTCTGCCGTAGACCATAGCCTATCAGTTTGCGAATGTCATCAGCGCTTTTGTCTGCACTCCCTTAAATATTTTGAAATTGGAAATGATTCCCTTCCTGACTCCCATTTTTCCTACCACACAACTCCCTGGCTGGTTCTAATTTTCAATAAATCAGTCATTCCCACCCTGACCGCCGGGTTAACTGCGGTGAAGATAGTCAGCTTCTCCGTCTCTCCCTCCCCGACGGCCATTCCAATAACAGTGAGGACGCCCATCTCAAGTTCATGCGTCACTCCCTCAATAGCGCCCATTTCCAAACAACCTCTCACTCCCTACATGGGCACAATTTCTGGCCATTTAGAATGGGCGTCTGTTAAGAAAAATAAATTTCTCAAATCTTTCAGACGCAGTGAGACTCAACAACCCGCTGGTTAACCGAGGGCGAAGATGTTTCTGTGGCAAGAATTGCCCGGATGGAAATACAATAATCAGTTAATGCTGGAGTCAATAAATGAATAGTCATAAACATCGCTGAATTGTACCGGTTTTTGTTTGTTTCCAGTAGAAAGGATGAAATTGCGTGCCCCGGATCATAGAGTTATATAAAACGACAGCACAGAAACAGGCCTTTCAGCGAATCTAGTCAATACCAAAACCAGTTAAACTTTCTACCCAAACCAACATACACCGGGATTATAACCCTCCATATCCCTACTACCCATGTATCGATATATACTTCGACTGAATATTGAAATCAAGCTCTCCCGCACCACTTGTACTGCAGGCTCATGTCACACTGTTACAACGCTCTGAATG
The DNA here is from genome assembly GCF_048418815.1 of Hemitrygon akajei. NCBI lineage: Eukaryota > Metazoa > Chordata > Chondrichthyes > Myliobatiformes > Dasyatidae > Hemitrygon > Hemitrygon akajei. Next base: position 1,012,760 of record NW_027331978.1, on the reverse strand, counting down.
AAGACGAATTGTCTAGAGGTAAACCTAGGTAATTTCTAAAGTAAGTACATGTTCGGCACAGCATTGTGGGCCGAAGGGCCTGTATTGTGCTGTAGGTTATCTATGTTTCTATGTTTCCCTCCATATTCCCCATAAACTTCTCACATTTCACCCTGATTGTAGCCCTACCCAACCTAAATAGAAAAAGCCTGCTTGCATTTACCCCATCTATGCCCCTTGTAATTGTGTTTAACTTTATCAAATCCCCTCTCAATCTTCCATTCTCTAAGGAATCCAGTCTTACCCTCCTCAATCTTTCCTTATTACAGAGGTCCCCCAGACCCGGCAACATGCTGGTAGTTTTTCTGTACTCCTTCAACCTTGTTTACACCTTTCCTGTAGGTAGGTGACCAAAACCGCTCACAGTTCTCCTAATTAGACTTCACCACCGTATTATACAACTTCAACATAACAGCCTGTCTCCTGTACTCAATACATCGACGTATGAATGGCAACGTGGCAAAAGCTTTCTTTAGGACCCTATCTACCTGTGGCACAACTTTTGCTGGATTATGTACCTGTGTCCCCAGATTTCTTTGTTTATTCACAGTCCTCAGTGCCCCAATGTTCACTGTGTGAGACGTAGCTTGGTAGGTCTGAGAGAAGTGCGAAACCTTGCTCTGTTCTGCATTAATTTCCATCGGCCATTTTTCAGCCCACTTTACAACTGATGCAGATCCTTCTGCAAGCCATGATACCGTCCTCACGGTGCAGTAAAAGGTGGTGTTATCCGCAAATCTGCTCATCAGTGAACCACATTATCCTCCAGATCATTGATATAGATGACAAACAACAAAGGGACAAGCACCAATCTCTATCTGAGGCTGTGTCCTCTTGTCCTAGACTCTTCCACGTCCTTTCCAGATCTACTCGGTCTAGCCCTTTCAGCTTCGAAAGGATTCAATGAGATTCCCCCTCATCCTTCTGAATTCTAGCGAGTGCTGACCCAGAGTCATCGAACATTCCTTGTGATAACACTTTCTTTCCCGGAATCATCCATGTGAATCTCCTCGGGACTCTGTCCAATACCAGCACATCCTTTCTAAGCTGAGGGGCCGAAACTGTTCACAAAACTCAAGGTGAGGCCTCACCCGGGCCTTGTTAAACCTCAGCATCACATCTTTGTTCTTGTATTCTAGACCTCTTGAAATGAATGCTGACATGACATTTGCCTTCCTCACCACCGACTCAACCTTTAAATTAAACTTCTGGGTGTTCTGCGCAAGGAGTCCCAAGTCCCTCTGCATTTCAGATTCCTGGATTTTCTCCCCGTTATACAAAAATAGTCCACACATTTATTTCTACTACTAAAGTGCATGACCATGCATTTTCGAATATTTTCATGCTCATTCTCCTAATCCGTCTAAGTCATTCTGCATCTGACCTGTTTCCTGAGCTCTATCTGCCTCTCCAACAATCTTCCTATCATCTGCAAACTTGGCGATAAACGCATCTGTTCAATCATCTAAATTTTTAACATACAGCAGGAAAAGAAATGCTTCCAACACCCAACTGCTGCGGAACACCACTAGTCACTGGCAGTCAACCAATCCTCTATCTTCCCACTATTTGTTGCTTTGTTGTATGTCCTTTCTTTTGCTTTTACAATAGCTTTGACTTCCCTTGTCAGCCCCGGTTGTACTGTTTTGCCATATGTGTATTTCTTCATTTTTGGAATACACATGTCCTGCAGTTTCCTCATTTTTTCCCCAGAAAGTCACGCCATTGCTACTCTGCTGACATCCCTGCCAGCAGCTCCTTTCAATTTACTTTGGCCAACTCCTCTCTTCTCACACAGTAATTTCCCTCACTCCACTGAAATACCGCTACATCAGACTACTCCAGATTATCATTTTGCTCTTCCAGAGGTCAAACTTTATTCAGTGCAAACCTTTTGCTCTGATTATGTTTGTGGAATCCTCAATAATTCTCTTCACCTTGTCTATTAGAGGAACTTCATGCCTTCTTTTAGCCGCCCGGATTTCTCTCTTGAGCGTTCTCTTGCATGTATTCGACTCCATAAGGACCTCATTTGATCCAACTTGCCATTCTCTGCCATTCACCTCCTTTCTTCTTTTAACCGGCGCCTCAATAATTCTTGCATATCAACGTTCCTAACTTGTTATTCTTACCTGTAATTCTGCGTGGCACTTGCAAGCTTGTAGTCTCAAAAAATTTTTTTTGAAGGTTTCACACCTTCCAAGTACACTTTTGCCACAAAGCAGCCTGTCTCAAGCCACACTTGTCAGTTCCACTCTGATACCATCAAAATTGCGCTTTCTCCAACTCAGAATCTCAACGCACGGATCAGGCCTAAGTTTTGCATATTTAAGTGCATATTATTGGCATCGTGGTCACTGGATGCAAAGTGTTCCTATGCACAAACTTCTGTCCCCTGCCCTGCCTCATTCCTTCATAACAGATTCAATACTGTATACTCGCTTGTTGGGACCTTTGGTACTGATGAAGGAAAAGTTGTTCGACACATTTGACAAACTCTATCCTCTCTGGTCCATTTACAGTATGGGATTCCCAGTCATCATGTAGAAACTTAGAATTACCAACAATAACGATCTTAAGTTTCTTGCAGCAGTCTGCGATCTGATAGTCCCGTTAAAGTGGCCATACCTTTCTTATTTCTCAGTTCCACTCAGAACGCCTCACTAGTCCTGTTTGCAGTCTGTCCTGACGGAGCACTGCCGTGACATTTTCTCTGACTGGTGATTCCACATTAATCCTCCCGCTCTGTCACGTCTTAAAGAATGGGACCCCGAAATAGCTGTGACGGGTGTGGAGTGTTGGAGCTGAAACTCGCCCTGCGCCGGACTGTCCCGTTCACGCACAGGGTGGAGCCTCAACCCGGCTGGATCAAATTCACAGCCTGAGACTGGCCGAATAAAATGGAGAATCTCCGCCCCGCTGGTTGCGTCAGAGGAATGAGGAGGAAAAGTGAGATCTGCACGGAAATCCAGACAGAAACTACTTGCGACCGCGAGGGAAGGTTCAGGAAGTATCTGTAGTTCTGTCTGTGCTTGCTGCATTTGTCCTGGTCCCCTCTCCTCCCGCTGACCGACCTGTACCAGACCGGCGAGGAGGTGAAGGATCAGAACGGCGGACTGCCTCATTAACCCCGGCTCATCCGGATCTGTAATCAGCGACTGACACTGTGTAACCGAATAGCATCGGCAGCAGCAGTACAGACTGAATTCTCTGTGCATGGTCGGCATGTTTGTCATCTGGGATCGCCACTGAACCCCGTCCGTTATCAACATCAGAGGTAAATGTTGTCTCCGATTCTACAAATCAGTGAGCGTTTACAGCGGGGCTCGGCTTTTGTCAGGGTCGGGAGAGAATACAAGGGGAGAAGGGACACGGTCAAGTTAACAAATTAATTGTTGACCAAATACGTTACAAGAAACGACGACGTTCCCTTCTGTCATACACATTTTCTACGGTGGTTTCTACTGTCAGTGCAGATGAATCTTGCTCACGGAGAATGACATCTAAAATGTCCCACAAGGCAGGGTAGGGTCCCTTCTTCGATTTCTCTCCCTCCCTCTCTCCCTCTCTCCCCCTCCCTCCCCCTCTCTCTCTCACTCTGTCACGCACAGAGTGACACACTCACACAAAATAAAAACTAACTACTCAGAATAACAGAGCGACCGTGAGATTTTGCTGTTTTACTACTCGGACAGTCGCAGTGGAGAATGCCAAAGATCAATTTATTTAAATAAATTGCAAAAAAAAGATATTAAAACTATAAATGTAGAGAGTTTGGAGTAAAATTAAATATTGGAATCTCACAAAGTCTGGTAGCAATTGTAACCAGTAGTCATTCAGATTGCAGACACTGAGGAACTTTCTTTTATATATCAACGGGTGTTTATTGTTTTATTTTCCTGTAACAGAAATACTTAAATACAACATTAATCCACCTTTTTGCACAGTTGAAGTGGAGTGTCGAACTGGTCTGTGTGGTTTCAGCAGAGAATCCGCCCTGCGGACAGGCAGCAGCTTGCACACAGAAAATCGCGCTGTGAGTCTGACTGAACAACAACACCGGCCCCTCCCCCATAGCTACTAAATATCTGTCGCTGGACTGGTTGGACTGAAGTTAGCAGCAAACGACTGGAAAATATACCGACACGGAGACAGAACATTCTTGTTGAATTGAGGTGAGACTAACTCAGCTTCTGATTTTTTTTCCCCGGATCTTTATTCCCAATCAGCGCGTTGTCTGTGTTTTGGATCGCTGATCGAGAAGTCATCAGTTCTATTGTAACCCTCCTCTGGCGGTGGTGGTGTCAGTGATCCTGCAGTTTACCGTCCGCACGGGTGAGATTTTACACAGTTTATGCCCAGCTTAAAAACAGTTCTCGAACCAGAGGTTACGATTTCAAAGCCAGCGTGTGAAAAGCTTTTTTGCCAACTCGAGTTCCGTTTCCAAACTTGTCATTTCAGATGAATGTGTGTTCTTTCCTGTTTGTGACTGTGTTTATTCTGGGTGTTTCGAGCTGATCTCCTCAGCGTCATGTAGAAGCAAAGACTTTGATTTTGCTTCAGGCCTCGATACATAGAGAACAGTTGGAGGTGGGGATGGGGAAACAGTTACAGAAAGCGGCAGGTGGTATTACAGAAGGAAAACCATGATTTCACTGTGTGCGCAGAAAGCCCGATGGGCTGAGTGGCCAATTTCTGCGTGGTATGTTCACAACAAAAGCTCTGACTACAGTCATTGTAAATCAATTTAATGCAAACGGCCCATAACACATGTAAATTACCTGTCGCCGAACTAAAGCCGTAATTAAATCCTCCAGGGCTTTGACACAGATGATAAGACCCACTGGTCTCCAGTCAGAGGGTTAAACTATCTTCCAGCATTTGCTGAATTCTCCCGCGAAGCCGATGTCGAAGCCAATTTATCACCACATCCAGCATTTCCAAGCCCCTGAACCTCAGACCATAAGACAGAGGAGCAGGATCAGGCCATTCAGCCCATCGAGTCCGCTCCGCTATTCCATCATGGCTGATCCCGGATTCCACTTAACCCCACACACCTGCCTTCTTGCCAAATCCTTTAATGCCCAGAAGGAACAGCAAAACGATCAACTTCTTCCTTAAACATACGCACGGACTTCGCCTCCTGTGCAGTCCGTGGCAGAGTATTCCACAGACTTACTACTCTCCGGCTATTAAAAAAAAACTCTTCCTTACTTCTGTTCTAAAGTGTTGTCCCTCAATTTTGAGGCTTTGCCCTCTAGTTCAGGATACCGCCACCATCGGAAACATCCCCTCAACAGCCATCCTATCTAATCCTTCCAGTAGGTTTCAATCGGATCCCCACGCATTCTTCTAAATTACAGTGAGTACAGGCCCAAAGTTGCCAAATGATCCTAAAAATGTTAACTCCTTCATTCCCGGAATCATGCTCGTGAACTTCCTCTGGACTCTCCAAAAACAACACATCCATGCTGAAAACTGTTTCCAAAACTGTTGGAAATACTACAAGTGTGGCTGACTAGTCTCTTATAAAGACTCAGCATTACCTCCTTGCTTTTATATTCTATTCCTATTTAAATAAATGCCAACATTGCATTTGCCTTTTCCCTAAGACGCAACCTGTAAATTAACCTACTGGGAGTCTTGCACGAGGACTCCTAAGTCCCTCTATACCTCTGATGTTTGAAACTTCTCCCCGTTTATATAATTTTCTACGCTATTGTTATTTTACCAAAAATGAATTATCATACATTTCCCAACATTTTCTTCCATCTGCCACTTTTTTGCCCATCCTTCCAATTTGTCTAATTCCTGCTGCAATCGCATTGCTTCCTTGGCACCACCTACCCTTCCAGCTATATTCCATCTACAAACATTGCCACAAAGCCATCAATTCTATTATCCAAATCACTAACAAAGAATGTGAAAAGCAGCGATCCCATTACTGACCCCTGAGGAACACCGGTAATCATGGGCAGGCAGCCAGAAAAGGCCCCTTTTATTCCCACATGTTGTCTCTTGCCTGGCAGGCATTCCACACTCCATGACAGTATCTTTTCTATAACGCAATCGGATTTTATCCTGATTTTAACATGTCTTGTGTGTGGCACCTTATCAAACGCCTTCTGAAAATCCAAGTAAATGATATCTGTTGTCTAAGCCCTTCATGTATCCAAAGGAAAACTTTAATTTTGTTTTCTTTACTACTCTGAAAGCATCATATCTGACACCGGCCTAACTAATAGCACTACGGAGATGTGACTGTAAGACCGGGTCTAGATGCTCATTATTACAGATTACACGGTGCTGTGAAAGAACAACAGCTCAAAGGGGAAAAATCGGTGTAGATGTTAACTAAGGAATCTGAATGTTCTTTAATCAAGATATAGAGGTAGTATTAATGCACAATAAGTGTGATTTTAAATACTTAACAGCAGGGAAAAGGGGGATACGGAGATAGTAAACAATAGAGATCCAGCAGATGTGGAAAAAAGAGATTCACACGGGAAATGCTGGAGGAAGTCCGCAGGCCTGGCATCATCGATGGAGAGGAATCCCTCGACCTGAAACGTCGTCTGTCTAGTCCTCCCCATAGATGCTGTGTGACCTTTGATTTCCACCAGCATTTTGTGGTTGTTATGGGTACAGTGTCATAGACCCCAGAATAAGATCTGTCAATTAGGTGAAGGTAAGTATCTTTTGAAGTTTTGCAGCTACATATTGAGAGACGAGCCAATTGACAAGGCTATCGCAATATGTCACAATATTTTTAGAGTGTACATTATAACCCTCTGTGGGAAAATTTTATTTTTGATTTACTCCTTTTGTGCAACAAATACGGATTCATAAGAAACATTGGACAATGGGGAGCCAGTGGATGTAGTGTACCTGGACTTCTAGAAAGCATTTGATAAAGTCCCACATAGGAGTTTGGTGGGTAAAATCAAAGCTCAGGGTATTGGGGGGAAGACATTGACATGGATAGAAAACTGGTTGGCAGATAGAAAGCAAAGGGTAGCGGTGAATGGGTGTTTCTCGGAATGGCAGGTGGTGACTAGTGGGGTGCCACACGGCTTGGTATTGGGACCACAGCTGTTTACCATTTACTTCAACGATTTGGATGAAGGCATTGAAAATAACATCAGCAAATTTGCTGATGATACTAAGCTGGGTGGCAGTGTGACATGTGATGAGGATGTTAGGAGAATTCAGGATGACTTGGATAGGCTGGGTGAGTGGGCAGATACTTGGCAGATGGCGTTTATTGTGAATAAGTGTGAGGTTATCCACTTTGGGAGTAAGAACAGGAAGGCAGATTATTATCTGAATGGTGTAGAGTTAGGTAAGGGAGAAATACAAAGAGATCTAGGAGTCCTTGTTCATCAGTCACTGAAGGTGAATGAGCAAGTGCAGCAGGCAGTGAAGAAGGCTAATAGAATGTTGGTCTTTATTACCAAGGGAATTGAGTACAAGAGCAAGAAAATCCTCTTGCATTTGTACAGAGCCCTGGTGAGACCACACCTGGAGTATTGTGTACAGTTTTGGTCTCCAGCGTTAAGGAAGGACATCCTGGCTATAGAGGAAGTGCAGCGTAGATTCACGAGGTTAATTCCTGTGATGTCTGGACTGTCTTACGCAGAGAGTTTAGAGAGACTGGGCTTGTACACGCTGGAATTAAGGAGATTGAGAGGGGATCGGATTGAAACATATCAGATTATTAAGGGATTGGACAAGATAGAGGCAGGAAATATGTTCCAGATGCTGGGAGAGTCCAGTACCAGAGGGCATGGTTTGAGAATAAGGGGTAGGTCATTTAGGACAGAGTTAAGGAAAAAGTTCTTCTCCCAGAGAGTTGTGGGGGTCTGGAATGCACTGCCTCAGAAGGTAGTGGAGGCCAATTCTCTGGATGCTTTCAAGAAGGAGCTAGATAGGTATCTTATGGATAGGGGAAATCAAGGGATATGGGGACAAGGCAGGAACCGGGTACTGATAGTAGTTGATCAGCCATGATCTCAAAATGGCGGTGCAGGCTCAAAGGGCCGAATGGTCTACTTCTGCACCTATTGTCTATTGTCTATTGACCCCAGAATAAGGTCTATCAATTGGGTGAAGGTAAGTATCTTTTGAAGTTTTGCAGCTACGTATTGAGCGACGATTGACAGGGCTATCAAAATATGCCACAATATTGTTAGATAGTACATCATAGCCCTCTGCAGGAAAATTTTATTTTTGGTTTACTCCTTTTGTGCAACAAATACGGATTCATAAGAAACATTGTGAGTGGCTCCATGTCGTTGGACGCGGGATCAGGATCCGCCGAATGGGGCTGAGTCACGGGGCCTCCGGTTATCTCCAGCCCGATCATGGCATTAGGTGGCACTGGAAACACAGCACGTTTGTAAGGATTTGCGGTGATGCTATGGCCCGACTATTGCCATGCTGCTTATTAAGTCCCCCGATTTGATCCTGGTCTTGTCACAGGACAATTTTCAATGGCCAAATAACCTGCCACTGTGTGGGGATGGAGGCATCCGGATCACCCAGAGGAAACCCATGCGATCACAGTGAGAACCTGCAAACTCTTACTGGCAGCGATGGGAATTGCAACCGGGTCGTTCGAACTGTAAAGACTTGGGCCGTTGTATAAGTCGCTGGTGAGACTGTGTTTGGAGTACAAAGTATGGTTCTGGCCGCTATATGTTTGAAAAGGCTTGGTTAAAGTGGTAAGAGTGCAGAGATTTGCGAGTCTGTTGTCAGGGCCAGAGATCTCTGCTCTGGGGAGAGAATGTCCGCTCTATGTCTTTACTCCCTGGATTGTCGGAGACTGAGCAGCAATCTTACAGAAGTGTTTTAAATTATGAAGGGCAGAGTAACTGACACGTTCTGTTTTATTGTGTAATTCAGGTCATTGCCAGCTGGTGGTGCTTTCTTCTGCCCGGACGGCAGACAAGCAGACGACAATCAACCAACGACAGTCAGAGTCATAATGGACACAGGTATGTTCACTGGGCTCTTTCTCACTAAAACTCTGTCATGACAGTACACGTGTACATAGAACATAGAATAGCACAGCACATTACAGGCCCTTCGACCCACAATGTTGAGTGGACCCTCAAACTCTGCCTCCCATATAACCACCCACCTTAAATTTCTCCATATACCTGTCTAGAAGTCCCTTAAACTTCACTAGTGTATCTGCCTCCACCACTGACTCAGGCAGTGCATTCCATGCAGAAAACACTCTCTGAGTTAAATATCTTCCTCTAATATCCCCCTTGAACTTCCCTCCTCTTACCTTAAAGCCATGTGCTCTTGTACTGAGCAGTGGTGCCCTGGGGAAGAGGTGCTGGCTGTCCACTCTATGTATTCCTCTTAAAATCTGGTACACCTCTATCATGTCTCCTCTCATCCTCCTTCTCTCCAAAGAGTAAAGCCCTAGCTCCCTTAATCTCTGATCATAACCCATACTATCTAAATCAGGCAGCATCCTGGTAAATCTCCTCTGTACCCTTTCCAATGCTTCCACACCCTTCCTACAGTGAGGCGACCAGAACTGGACACAGTACTCCAAGTGTGGCCTAACTAGAGTTTTATACAGCTGTATCATTACATCGTGACTCTTAAACTCTATCTCTTGACTTATGAAACCTAACACCCCATAAGCTGTCTTAACTATCTTATCTACCTGTGAGGCAACTTTCAGGGATCTGTGGACATGTACCCCCAGCTTCCTCTGCTCCCCCACACTACCATGTATCCTGCCATTTACTATGTACTCTGCCTTGGAGTTGGTCCTTCCAAAGTGTACCACCTCACACTTCTCCGGGTTGAACTCCATCTGCTACTTCTCAGCCCAGTTCTGCAACCATTCAATGTCTCTCAGCAATCTTCGACCATCCTCTGCACCACCAGCCTTGGCGTCATCTGCAAGCTTGCCAGCCCACCCTTCTACCCCCACGTCCAGGTTGTTAATAAAAATCATGAAAAGTAGAGGTCCCAGAACCAATCCTTGTTGGACACCACCAGTCACAACCCTCCAATCCAAATGTACTCCATCCACCTTGACCCTCTGCTTTCTGCAGGCAAGCCAATTCTGAATCAGTTAATGTAATCAACTAATTTCCCAGTATGGGCTGCACATTTAATAATGGTAAAACCTCGAGGTAGCTGTAGAGCAGTGAGTAAGTTGTTTACAAAGGTGGCATTACTGATGGGGTGGCCAGAGGAAGTCAGGAATCCCCATGTTCCCAGAGATCCCCGTAGTCATGAACAATCCCAAATGCATAACGGGAGTCTGTGGAAACGTTCCCACTTCTGTCTGTTGCTGGGATACAGGCACGAGTCAGAGCAAACAGCTCAGCCGTCTGGGCGGAGACAGCCACTTCAAAAGAAGCCTGTTCAATGTCTTCACTGTCCGTCACTATAGCATCGTTTCCCTGCTGGATCCACAAAAGAGCTTCCATCCTCAGAAAACGTTGCCTTGGGCTTGAGGGGGTATTGCGGAAAGGATGGGAGAGTCCGTCCTTCTTTCACGGTGATCTGCTCAGTGGGGGGGCATTGGTGCTGCTGATCTCATGGCCTGAAATTGCCCAGAGATGGGGTAGAACGTCCTGGGTTCAGTCAATATTAAAAGAATGTCTTACCAGATGTCCCGTCTTCACCTCAAAGTCCTTCCAGTATCGGAGTTGGCCCGCGGCCAAGTCTTGCCAGTTTCCCTCAGTGCTGGGGGCTTGTTTCGTCAGGGTGTAGGCAAGGAACTCTAGGCTCTTTGGATTGAACCCAGGGCAAACCCTAACGGTGGTATGGCAAGCCACCAGTCCTGTCTGTCACCAAAGGAAATCCGGAACTTCGGCCCGTAATGCACTGCCCTCTCTTCCTTTAACCTCTCCAATCACCGTGACTGGGAACTTCTATCCCTCGAGGGGTGCATAATATTGGCTTTCCTCAGTGACGTAGTGTCATAGCACAGAGTCACATGAGAGTCGACCGCTGGCAGAAGGGGTTCAAACGCAGTGGAGTCCAGATTAAGTGCCCACCACTGGGGGGGGGGGGGGGGTTCAGAAACTAGGGAAGCTGTCGGTTGTTTGCCAGTTGCAGGGTGACAGAGAATCTGTGCAGAGAATCTCAACTTCCAACGTACAGAGCAAGTCTCTCCCTGCTAGATTACACCCCCGACTGGTGGTGACTGTAAATGAAACCTCACACTGCTTCCCCTGGAATTCCACCTGCAGTGGCTGGGTACGTGCCTCTGAACCCAGACAGAGTGATTGTTGTGTCTGATAGCTGGAATCCCTTTTCCGATACTGTTTCCTGATCGAGAGTGGTTGTGGTTGCCCCCATATCAATCATAAATGGAATTGAAATTCCAGCAACTGTCAATATTACATTGGGCTCTTCCTGAGGGGTGGTACTCATGGTAGGAAGAATCCTTGCTTGTCCATTTCTAAACAGGTTGTTGTCCCCACCTGTCCTTTGGTAGGTTCTTGTTCCCATTTCTGATCCCCAGATGTAGCCCGCTCGCGTCCTTCTTCCGGCTGAGCATATTCACCTTTAATATTAGTTCCCTTAAGGGTTAATCGGGATTCAAAAGCCGGGTCCCAATAATATGTCAAAGCTCGTCGCATTCGATTTCGGTCATTGTCAGGCCAAACCATATTACTTGTTTTAATCATGTTGGCTAACTCAGTTGGTAAGCATTAGAGCAGTAAGGTATTATACTGGGGGGACAGATTCCCATCATTAAATGTTTGGTCTCCTGTGAAAATGCCATAGCAGGCCACAAATCACTCCCAATAGCCTGGTCCTGATTCCCCAGAGTTAGGTTTGCATTCAAGTACTTTAGTGATGTTTACAGGTTGCTGGAGAGCCCTTTCCAGGGCTTGAATAATCTGGTGTGTCTGATCATTCTGATTATGTTTTCCCACCTGTAACTCCTGATAGGTTTGGTATCTCAATTCTGCCTTCCATTTCTGCCCTTCATCAGCTGAGAGAATCATGCAGCAGAGACTGAATAAATCTTGCGGAGTCGCATTAGACATTTGTGTAGTACTGTGGACACACTGAGCAAACTGTGCTGGTTTTTCTTTTCTATCTGGGGCCTGATTCATGATCATTATCATTTCTCGAGGCTTCCAGGGTGCATACACAGGAATCACTGAGCGCTGTCCCTCCTCCTGCTCGTGGATTGGGCAGCATTTGGGTGGGCAGTTGTCTTTGTGGAGTCACTAACTCTGGGGTTTTATTGGATTCTTCCCTCCCTGTCACGGAATAATCCTCAGTATTTCCTTTCTGGATCTCAGGATGTAGTGACATCCCTTCCCTGTGCCGCTGTTTTACTGGAGCGGCCAACGTATCTGGGTACTGGGAGGATTGGGGTTTGGGAGCACTGGGTGCACTTGGCCCCTGGTAAGGTAGGAGAGGTATGGTGGGTGCCCACTCCTCATCACGGTCACTGTCCTCAAACAGGGTCGATATGACAGACATGGGTTTGGGATCCCTTGTTTCCCTATCAGTTTGAACTTTAGAATGACGTTCCTGCCCTTCTCTCCTATCTGGACCAGCCTCGGTTTGCTTACGTTGTTTTTCCTGCTCTCATTTTCGCCGCCCATCCACCCATTCACGCTCCACTTTTAGCATCTCCCAACCTTTGGGGTTCCTTCTGCAGTACAGACCTCTATCCCTTTGTCACATAAATTATTCCTCCAACTTGCTAATAATATACTGTTCCACTTTACATCTGCCTTTTCCTTCCATTCCCTTTTCAACAATTTCCACTTCAATCCACAGTTCTTTTTCCACATCAAATTTACTGCTTGTTCTCATGAGGTAATCTCCCAGGTTTCCCACCCCCCACCACCAGCGGCCACATTTTGTTCCCCAATTTCCAATTCAGCGCTGCACTCAACATCCACAAATCTTTTTCCTTGTCTGGAAAACTCTCACACAAAATTGTGCAGGGCTGCTCCTGGCCCACTCGTATCAATCAACTGCAATTAACCCATGTTCTCTAAGTAATTTACCAGGTACAAAGCCTCCTGCTCAATTAACAATCAGATAAATTGACCCGGCTGGCATCTTCTGCCAATTTGATAAATTGACCAGGCACGTCTGCCTCCTGCCCACTTAGTAGAATTTACTGGGAGCCGCCTCCTGCCCACTTAGTAAAATTTTGCCTACCTTAAATGAGTCTCCCAACAGATTCCTTCCGGATCCCCTCAAGGTATGTGATCAGCCTTGGGAGAGGGACCGCAACTCCAAAGGAACTAAAGGAGAGCGACAAAAGGTAAAATAACTATTGGGCATGGAGTCAGTCTCCGCAGTCCCCAGAGTGGTCCAGCCACTTACTCAGCCCGTCTGCTTGGCACTCCCTGTATTGGGATCCTGTTTGTGACTCCAAATGTTAAAGTTGAATAAAACTCGGGAGACCAGCTTCTTATCGTCACCACAGTTTATCGCACATTTGCCTGCAGGAGTTTGAGACCCTGTTGTCAAAGGGAAGGCACGTAAGCACTGCCACCATCTGACAAGTGGACTGACTTAGTCAGGTTACAGCTGTATATTTATATACATAGTAAGCCCCATACATTCCTATTGCAAAATGCTCATTGAACTGGTCATTGAACTGGTCACCAAGTCTGTTGGTTCCAAACTTAATTAGATAAGAGAGTTTGCTAAATGAAGGTTTTAATTACAGATGGATGTACTGTCCAGTCCTTATCAGTTATTCCCTTTGCAACGCCCTGACTTAATTACAGACAGATGTTTACTCCTGTCCTTATCAGTGAGTGTCAGAGTCCAGTCCGGTCCATAATTCGCGTTCCGGGTCTCGATCCAGTCCGAGGGCTCCGGACTCCTGGTCCTGCAGTAGTCCCTCCCGTCACCTGTCAACTAGTTAGGACCCTCCTGGCTCAAGGAGGCACACCTGTAACTCATTGAGCTGCAGGTGCTTATAAGGGGTCTTGGGTCTGGGACCAGGGGCATGGTCATTTTGTTCTGTTTCCTGTTCTTTGCTGGTTCTGAACTCTTCTCTGCATTCTGTTATCCTGCCCGGGCTCAGATCTACTCTTGATCATGCTTCTCTGCCCTGTACCAGTACTGCCAGGTTGGTCCTCTTCCCCACCTTTCTTCCCATGCGCTGGTCCCGCTTCTCTGCCCCGTACCAGTACTGCCAGGTTGGTCCGCTCCCCCACCTTTCTTCCCATGCGCTGGTCCCGCTTCTCTGCCCCGTACCAGTACTGCCAGGTTGGTCCGCTCCCCCACCTTTCTTCCCATGCGCTGGTCCCACTTCTCCACTCGTTTGTTTTGTTCGCGCGGTCGCGCTATCTGCCGGCCGTTCCCGATTTTCCTGTTATCATGGCTGTTGTGTTGGTCACCCTGGACCTATGCCCGTTCCTACCCCTTGCCTCCACCGGGCAGGCCCGGCCAGTCTGCCGCTGCCCAGCAGGTGTTCTGCCCCGTCCTCCTCTTCCGCCCGAACTCTGGGATTGTGCCACACACCCGCCTAGGGGTCCACATCATGCCCAGGCCTCTGGTGTTTCTGCCTGGGAGGCAACCCTACCCGGGACATATGCAGCCCACCAAGGGAGGGCTCTCTTCTGCTCCGCCCTTCTCTTCCGCCCGAACTCTGGGATTGTGCCCCGCACCCGCCTAGGGGTTCGCGTCGTGCCCAGGCCTCCGGTGTTTCTGCCTGGGAGGCAACCCTACCCGGGACATATGCAGCCCACCAAGGGAGGGCTCTCTTCTGCTCCGCCCTTCTCTTCCGCCCGAACTCTGGGATTGTGCCCCGCACCTGCCTAGGGGTTCGCGTCGTGCCCAGGCCTCCGGTGTTTCTGCCTGGGAGGCGGCCCTACCCGGGATATATGCGGCCAGCCCAGGGAGGGCTCTCAGCCAGCCTATCTAGCCAGCTAGACCTGTCTGCCTGACTGCCTGAACCCCGGGGACCTGTCTGACTGCCTGAAACCCGGGGACCTGTCTGACTGCCTGAACCCCGGGGGACCTGCCTGACTGCCTGAACCCCGGGGGACCAGTCTGACTGCCTGAACCCCGGGGACCTGTCTGACTGCCTGAACCCCGGGGGACCTGTCTGACTGCCTGAACCCCGGAGACCTGTCTGACTGCCTGAACCCCGGGGGACCTGTCTGACTGCCTGAACCCCGGAGACCTGTCTGACTGCCTGAACCCCAGAGGACCTGTCTGACTGTCTGAACCCCGGAGACCTGTCTGACTGCCTGAACCCCGGGGACCTGTCTGACTGCCTGAACCCCGGAGACCTGTCTGACTGTCTGAACCCCGGGGACCTGTCTGACTGCCTGAACCCCGGGGGACCTGTCTGACTGCCTGAACCCCGGAGACCTGTCTGACTGCCTGAACCCCGGGGACCTGTCTGACTGCCTGAACCCCGGGGGACCTGTCTGACTGCCTGAACCCCGGAGACCTGTCTGACTGCCTGAACCCCGGGGGACCTGCCTGACTGCCTGAACGCCGGGGACCTGCCTGCCTGAACGCCGGGGACCTGCCTGCCTGCCTATCTGAACGCCGGGGACCTGCCTGCCTGAACCCTGGGGACCTGCCTGACTGCCTGAACCCCGGGGGACCTGTCTGACTGCCTGAACCCCGGAGACCTGTCTGACTGCCTGAACCCCGGGGGACCTGCCTGACTGCCTGAACGCCGGGGACCTGCCTGCCTGAACGCCGGAGACCTGCCTGCCTGCCTATCTGAACGCCGGGGACCTGCCTGCCTGAACCCTGGGGACCTGCCTGCCTGCCTGCCTGCCTGAACTCCGGGAGCCCGCTCCGCTCTGCCTGCCTGCCTGAACCCCTGGGACCTGTCTGACTGCCTGAACCCCGGAGACCTGTCTGACTGCCTGAACCCCGGGGACCTGTCTGACTGCCTGAACCCCGGGAGCCCGCTCCGCTCTGCCTGCCTGCCTGAACTCCGGGAGCCTGCTCCGCTCTGCCTGCCTGCCTGAACCCCGGGGGACCTGTCTGACTGCCCGAACCCCGGAGACCTGTCTGACTGCCTGAACCCCGGGGGACCTGTCTGACTGTCTGAACCCCAGGGACCTGCCTGACTGTCTGAACCCCAGGGACCTGCCTGACTGTCTGAACCCCGGAGACCTGTCTGACTGCCTGAACCCCGGAGACCTGTCTGACTGCCTGAACCCCGGGGACCTGTCTGACTGCCTGAACCCCGGAGACCTGTCTGACTGCCTGAACGCCGGAGACCTGCCTGACTGCCTGAACCCCGGAGACCTGTCTGACTGCCTGAACCCCGGGGACCTGTCTGACTGCCTGAACCCCGGGGACCTGTCTGACTGCCTGAACCCCGGGGGACCTGCCTGCCTGAACCCCGGGGACCTGTCTGACTGCCTGAACCCCGGGGGACCTGCCTGACTGCCTGAACCCCGGGGACCTGCCTGACTGCCTGAACCCCGAGGACCTGCCTGACTGCCTGAACCCCGGGGGTCCTGCCTGACTGCCTGAACCCCGGGGACCCGCCTGACTGCCTGAACGCCGGGGACCTGCCTGCCTGAACCCTGGGGACCTGCCTGCCTGAACCCCGGGGACCTGTCTGACTGTCTGAACCCCGGGGACCTGTCTGACTGCCTGAACGCCGGAGACCTGCCTGCCTGAACCCCGGGGACCTGTCTGACTGCCTGAACGCCGGGGACCTGCCTGCCTGCCTACCTGAACCCCGGGGACCTGCCTGCCTGAACCCTGGGGACCTGCCTGCCTGCCTGACTGCCTGAACCCCGGGAGCCCGCTCCGCTCTGCCTGCCTGCCTGAACTCCGGGAGCCTGCTCCGCTCTGCCTGCCTGCCTGAACCCCGGGGGACCTGTCTGACTGCCCGAACCCCGGAGACCTGTCTGACTGCCTGAACCCCGGGGGACCTGCCTGACTGTCTGAACCCCAGGGACCTGCCTGACTGTCTGAACCCCGGAGACCTGTCTGACTGCCTGAACCCATGAGACCTGTCTGACTGCCTGAACCCCGGGGACCTGTCTGACTGCCTGAACCCCGGAGACCTGTCTGACTGCCTGAACGCCGGAGACCTGCCTGACTGCCTGAACCCCGGAGACCTGTCTGACTGCCTGAACCCCGGGGACCTGTCTGACTGCCTGAACCCCGGGGACCTGCCTGACTGCCTGAACCCCGGGGGACCTGTCTGACTGCCTGAACCCCGGGGACCTGTCTGACTGTCTGAACCCCAGGGACCTGTCTGACTACCTGAACCCCGGGGACCTGCCTGCCTGAACCCCGGGGACCTGCCTGCCTGCCTGCCTGAACCCCGGGGACCTGCCTGCCTGACTGTCTGAACCCCAGGGACCTGCCTGACTGTCTGAACCCCGGAGACCTGTCTGACTGCCTGAACCCCGGAGACCTGTCTGACTGCCTGAACCCCGGGGACCTGTCTGACTGCCTGAACCCCGGAGACCTGTCTGACTGCCTGAACGCCGGAGACCTGCCTGACTGCCTGAACCCCGGAGACCTGTCTGACTGCCTGAACCCCGGGGACCTGTCTGACTGCCTGAACCCCGGGGACCTGCCTGACTGCCTGAACCCCGGGGGACCTGTCTGACTGCCTGAACCCCGGAGACCTGTCTGACTGCCTGAACCCCGGGGACCTGTCTGACTGTCTGAACCCCAGGGACCTGTCTGACTGCCTGAACCCCGGGGACCTGCCTGCCTGAACCCCGGGGACCTGCCTGCCTGCCTGCCTGAACCCCGGGAGCCCGCTCCGCTCTGCCGCCTGTCTGAACTCTGGGAGCCCGCTCCGCTCTGCCTGCCTGCATGCACTCCGGGAGCCCGCTCCACTCTGCCTGCCTGACACTCTATCTACCTGAACCCTAGCTGTACCCTCAAATGCCATGGCATCCCCATCCTGTCCTCCCCCTAATACCTCAGTGTCTGCTACCTGTGTTTGGGTCCATCTGGCCACGTTCCTGACAGTGAGTCCTCCTCCCTTTACTCAAAAGAGGGTACAATGTATAATGTTACCAACTAACGAGGGTGCAGTGTATAATGTCATCATCTCTCAGTGTGTCTCTCTGCAAGCCACAGAGAACTGGTTATGAGCCTGTCCTGGCTAACCACTGAAGACAGTGTTTACATCGGTTCAAATATTCCTATTCAGTCCCAATTATTCTTTTAGCCAGAGGTTACATAGGTTCAGAATGATTTTTTTAAATATATATCCTTAATTCCTCAAGAGGGTTCGGGGGAAATGTTTATGTCCAATATAGAAACTGATGATACCTGTGTGTATTGTGGCGATGCAAAAGTTGCTGTAGAATTTACAAGTGGGAAGAAGTGGAGTGATATTTGGAAATCTGACTTTTTAAAGCATAATTTAGCAAGTTAACCACTTATGGACAATTTGCAAAAGCTCTGGTAAGAAAATCCTTCATTACCTGTTACACTCCTGCTACATAGTTTGTGTGAGAGAGCAGATGAACTTGATCGAACCCAGAGGAAGTCATAGTTCTTATCGACAGTGATTTGCTAGCTCTTAAAATGAATACCTCATTATATAAAAATCACTGTGCACATGTCACTGGGAAAAAAAATATGCAGAATACATGATTTATGTGCACACTGGTCATTAGAAATTAGAGCGGGTATTGGAGGGAAGGTACAGAGACCTTCAGTGTCCCTGATGCCCTCACCTACAAGAAATGCATCCAGCTGCAGCTTGTTACCCTGCACTTGAAGGAGCTGGGACTTGAAATTGTTGAATTCTGGATCAGCTGGGAGTCAGAGGGGGTGATAGATGTGACATGAAGAGTGGTGTAGGACACAGGAAACTGGGTGACAGGCAGGTGACTGAGGTTAAAAGGCCATCGAAGAGTACTCTTGCGGACATCCCACACAACAGCGAGGTGGACCACTTTAGAAACTGTTGGGGGGATTACCTGGCAGCAGAAAGTCAAATAAGTGATAGGGGATTCATTGGTTACGGGAATGGAACAAGAAGGGGACTAATATCCTAGTATTAAGGCTTGCTGGAGCTAGTGTGGTGGGAGGGTGATGTGCTTAAAATAAGTTGTAGGGGGAATGAGAGCCAGAGTGACAGAACGTATAGTGGAGAGGGTGCATTGAGTCAAATTGAACTGACTTTATTACATACATCCTTCGTACACATGAGGAGTAAAAATCTTTACGTTACTCTCCGTCTAGATGTGCAACATGTAATTTATAGTAATTTATAATATATTGTTTATAAAAAGAAGAATCAATATAACATCAACGTGCAACTGTATCGGCATGAATTAATCATTCTGATGCCCTGGTAGAAAATGACATCCCAAAGCCTATTAGTCCTTTTGCTGTGATACTGTTTCCTGGATGGTGGCAGTAGGAACAGTTTGTGGTTGTGGTGAATTGGGTCCCCAATATCCTTTGGGGCCCTCTTTACACACGTCTCTGTAAATCTCCAGAATAGTGGGAAGTTCACATCTACAGATGCACTGGGCTGTCTGCACCACTCTCTGCAGGGTCTTGCGATTGAGGGAAGTACAGTTCCCATACCAGGCAGTGCTGCACCCAGTCAGGATGCTCTCTATTGTCTCTTTGTAGAAAGTTCTTAGGATTTGGGGCCCACAACAAGCAACTTCAACCATCTGAGGTGAAAGAGGTGCTGCTGTGCTCTTTTTGCAACACAGCCAGTACATACAGAGCATTTGAGATCCTTGGTGATGTTTATGCTGAGGACCTTAAAGCTGTTCAACCTCTCAACCCCAGATCCATTGATGACAATAGGGGTTAGCCTGTCTCCATTCCTCCTGTAGTACACAATCAGCTCCTTTCTTCTTGTGACAATGAGGGAGAGTTTGTTTTCTTGACACAAGTCAAATGTTGTTCAGACCTCAGATATCGATCACTCAGCTCCAGAATTGCTCCCAAAAACTCCAGCCATTGCTACTGTATTGCCACTCCTACCTTTTCCCTTCCAAACAAGTTTGGCCAGCTTCTCTGTCACAGAAACATGGAGGAGTTCAGTACGGAAACAGGCTATTTGGCCCATCAATGCTAAAAAAAAAACATTTAAGGTATCTTATGCAACTACCTGTACCGGGACCATCGCCCGCCATACCCCTACCATCCAGGCTCCCATCCAAACTTTTTTTCAAATGGTGAAACTGAGCTCACGTGCACCCCTTGTGCTGACATCTCATTCCACACTCTCACGACCATTTCAGTGAAGAGCTTCTCCACATGTTCCCGTTAAATTTTCACCTTCCCCACTTACCCATGACCTCAGTTGTCATCCCACCCAACCTCGGTGGAAAAAGCTGCTTGCCTTTACGCTATCTGTACCCTCATAATTCTGTATACTTCCAACAAATCCTCAAAGCAATGTTTAATGACCTTGTCTATGTTTAGAGCATTTTTTAGGTGTATAAGATGATGAGGGGCATTGATCGTGTGGATAACCAGAGGTTTTATTCCCAGGACTGAAATGGCTAACATGAGGGGGCATAGTTTTAAGGTGCTTGGAAATAGATACCAAGGGGATGCCAGTGGTAAGTTCTTTACACAGAGAGTGGTGGGTGCATGGAATGCACTGCCCGCTATTTGTGTGAGAGTGTTTCAGTTACTGTGGGGCCAGGAACCCCTGCAGCTCAGTGGAAACCAAATAATACCCATGGAGAGAGTCAAACTGAGCCAAGTCACAGATTGCAGATGGCAGAAATGCCCCATTCTTATAGAGACAGGAGGAGCATCAGAGAATTCAATGCTCATTCCAGATACCAGCACTGTGCCCAGTTAGAAGATGCCAACTTGGGTTGAACTTCACTGTAACTGTGTAATTCCAGATCACACCTTGACTACTCAAGTGATCTCATCTGAAATGTTGTTCTACAGCCATTGATGGATTTTGTGAATCCTTTTACAGGTTAAAAATGACAAGGAATTTGTCTACAGGAATCTCAAACAGAACACTCCAGCTTTGCTGTCTCTATCGAGATATTTAATAATTGGAGCAAGGGACTCACTCGATAATCCTTCCTGCTGAGACTGTGGGATTCGCTTGGTCATTTCGACTAAAGATACATCAGCAAGTTCATACTAGGACAATGCCATTCACCTGTTCTGTGCGTGAGAAGGGATTTAGTCAGTCTTCCCGCCTGTGGACACACCAGTCAGTTCACACTGGGCAGAAGTTGCTCATCTGCTGAATTTGTGGGGAAATATTCACTCAGTCATCTGACATAATGGCTCACCAACGTGTTCATATCGGGGAGCGGCCATTCATCTGCTCGGACTGTGGGAAAGGATTCACTCGGTCATCAGCACTGAAGGTACACCAGCGAGTTCACACTGGAGAGAGGCCGTTCACCTGCTCCGACTGTGGGAAGGGATTCACTTGCTCATCTAACCTGAAGGTACATCAGCGAGTTCACACTGGGGAGAGGCTGTTCACCTGCTCGGACTGTGGGAAAGGATTCACTCGGTCATCTAACCTGAAGGTACATCAGCGTGTTCACACTGGGGAGTGGCCGTTCACCTGCTCAGACTGTGGGAAGGGATTCACTTGGTCATATAACCTGAAGGTACATCAGCGAGTTCACACTGGGGAGCGGCCATTCACCTGCTCAGACTGTGGGAAGGGATTCACTTGCTCATTTGACCTGAAGATACATCAGCGAGTTCACACTGGAGAGAGGCCATTCACATGCTCAGACTGTGGGAAAGGATTCACTCGGTCATCTCAACTACAGAGACACCAGTCAGTTCACACTGGAGAGCGGCCATTCAACTGTTCAGACTGTGGTAAGGGATTCACACAGTCATCTGACCTACTGGTACACAAGTCAGTTCACACGGGAGAGAGGCCATTCACCTGCTCAGACTGTGGGAAGGGATTCACATGCTCATCTAAACTGAAGGTACATCGACGAGTTCACGCTGGAGAGAGGCCATTCACCTGTTCAGAATGCGGGAAGGGATTTACTCAATCATCCATCCTACTGGCACACCAGTCAATTCACACTGGGCAGTGGCCGTTCACCTGCTTGGACTGTGGGAAGGGATTCAGACGGTCATCCCAACTACAGAGACACCAGCGAGTTCACACTGGGTAGAGGCCGATCTCCTGCTCAGACTTTGGGAAGAGATTCTCTCAGCCAGATCAACAAAATGTGCATCATTGAGTTCACACTGGGGAGAGGCAGTTCACCTGCTGTGAACGTGGGAAGCGATTCACTCAGTCAGCTAACCTTATGTAACTCTCACTTTGGCTGGCAGCTTAATTTCGGAGTTGATCACCCCCCAGCCCGGCCAAACATAAGAAATTTCGTTTGGGTGGATGCTGTGTGATGTGTTTCCTGTTACAAATCAGTACCCCGAAATTACAAACAGTACACAATATGTGATTAAGCAATTGAGATTTATAATTCTTACTTTGACTATAGGGTTAGTAAAGTAAAGTAAACAAAAAAAAGAAAAAGGGCCCACTCTCTCCATTCACGTCTTCTCATCTGTCCCCAGCAAAAGACCATGAAAATCTCTCTTCCTGACTCACAAAAAAGGTTTCTCTCATCGGATAGCCCAGCACTCCAAAACCCTGTTTTCTCTGGTCTTAACCAAGCATTGCTGCTACAGAGAAACCATTGCCTCAGCAGTGAAACATTACAGAGAGGTCATTACATCAGCAGTGAAACGTTACAGCATGTTATACTTATGACACACTGGCATGGTCACACTGGGGAGGAAGTTTCAATGAGCTGCATGCTGGATATTTGTCCATCACCGTTGCTGAATGCAATTTCGAGAGTGACTGTCGGAGCTGAACTCTGCAACTATTGCTGCTGCTCACCACACCCAGTTCTGCACCCTGGTCACTGGGCATGGGAGGAGTTTCTTCTGCTGCACATTCACCTTTAACGGGACTGGAGTTTAATATTCTGGATCTGAGACAAATAAATCAGTTTATTTTAAATTCTTTCTTTGGTACTTAAGTGAATTTGTTACACATCTAGTGTACAGTAGAGAGTCAAACCTGGCCAGCTGGACCCTGCCAGTGATTCTGTTCCATTAGATTATAAGGACACTCAGTCCTCGTTTATTGTCATTTAGAAATGCATGCATGCATTATGAAATGATACAATGTTCCTCCAGAATGATATCACATAAAAAACAGGACAAACCAAAGACTCACATTGACAAAAAAAAACACATAATTATAACATATAGTTACAGCAGTGCAAAGCAATACCATAATTTGATAAAAGTAGAGCATGGGCACGGTTTAAGAGAAAGTCTTGTTACGTACCCGTGACACGTGACAGTGGTACCCTTGTCACGTGACTGGGGTTGCAGTTATACTGGACATGAGGTAATGGTGGAGTGATGTCATTTTCCCGCCAGTAGAGGTCATGTGACAGGTTTTTTCTACAGGGTATAAAAGGGAGACCCACCCTGTCAGGTGGGGCAGTTCGTGGCAGGATTTGCCAAGATGACTTCATGTTACTGTGTGATTTAATGTGATGACGCAGTTTAGTTAAAAATGAAGTTTTATATAATGCCTAAAGTTTAAAAGGTCAGAGCCAACGGTTTCTTTGCTGATGGAGAGTGAAGTTTGGGAGATGGACATCGAGAAGAATCGATTTTCGATGGATTGACTTCGACCTTGTGTGATCCTCATTCGGAAGGATTTCGTTTACTATTCTCACGATAGTCTCCGCTGGAAAAGCGGGAGATTGAGAATATTGTGGAAGGAAGGTCAGTCACTTTAAGTTGTTATATTTAATAAAATTCGACGTGGGAGTTCGACGCTGGGAATCGAAGGACATCGACGTGGAAGAGAATTTACATCGCTTTAAAAAGTCTCTCCTTCTAAAAGTACCGTGAGCTTTTGAACTGTCGGCATATCGTTCTTTGAACTGTTTTCATTCGGCAATTCGCTTTGGGAGAACTGTTTTTTTTTCAATACTACTTTAAAGACTGTTTGAGACTGCAAAGCTATTAAGAACTGTCTGACCAGCTGTCAGCAGCTGAGCTCGGATCATTGTTTGGGTTTGTTTACTTTTGAGGGGGGTTTGTTATCTGTGTTTAATAAACGTGTTATTCGTTATAAAACCCCTTGCCTAACTCATCTATATTATTGTTGCCCGAATACGTAACATAATTATGGGGGCTACGTTCGGAATTGAATTATTTGAGTTTAAAAAGTTTTTTGAATTTTGAATCGGTGTTTTGGTAACGGGGATTGCTCGATTTTTTTTTGTTTGATTGGCTTGTGAGTGGTATTCGGCAACGATGAATATTGATGAGTTTCTGGATTCGCCAGTCGCGGATTTGTTAGCGAAGGCGAAAAAAACTGAAGTGTCTGAGATCGCTAATCGGTTGCATCTTAAAGGGATTTTGCCAACTACTTCAAAAGCTGTAATACAGAGAAAGATCGCGTCTCACTATGTGGCTTCGGGTCATTTTGAAGAATCGATTTTAGAATCGTTTCCAATAAGTAATCTGGAGATGCAGTTGCAAATTGAACAAATGATGTTAGAAAGGTGTAAATTGGAAGCTGAGCAAAAGCAGAGAGATTTTGAATATGCAATGGAGAAATTAAGGTCTGTAGAACAGTCTGCTGATTCTAAAAAACCGTTTGTTGCTAGCCAAGAAATTAAATTGGTCCCTCCATTTAGTGAAACAGAAGTGGAAAGATATTTTCAACATTTTGAAACTATTGCTCGGATGTCAGAGTGGCCGAAAGATAAATGGTCAGTGTTATTACAGAGTGTAATCAAAGGCAAGGCACGACACGTTTACACAGCTTTAACTGCTGCACAAGCATTAGATTATGATATTGTGAAAGAAAATATTCTCAAAGCATATGAATTGGTCCCAGAAGCGTACAGGGAAAGATTCAGGAGTTTGAAAAAGTCTGTGGAAAAGACTTATGTGGAATTTGCCTATGATAAAGCTATGTGTTTTGAGAGATGGGTTTCTTCTAAAAATGTAAATGGGGACTATGAGACATTGAAAGAGCTGATTTTAATGGAGGAATTTAAAAGAAGCATTCCTGTTGAAGTAAGGACCTACTTAAATGAGAGGGATACTGATAAATTGCAGGACTGTGCTAGATTAGCTGATGAGTATGTTTTAGTCCATAAGAATAAATTTCCTCAGGGTAGAATTTTTAAGAGGAAAAATAATATGGAGACTCCAGGTAAATTAGAAATTAAATCAGAGGTTAATGAGAGAGGTAAGGAGAAAGGAAAACCTGTGAAGGAAAGACAGTTTGGTCTTATTTGTAACTATTGTAAGAAGCCTGGCCATGTAATAGCTAACTGTTTCAAATTGAAAAAGAAAGAGAAGGAAGCAGTTCCAGATGCTTGTGTGCAACATACTGAAGCACCTGTAAAGTTACAGGGTTTGGTAAACACAAATGAGGATTTGTTAGAGTCTGACAAAGTTAGAAAGGGATATGATCATTTTATAACTGAAGGGTTTGTATCCTTGAAAGAAGGATCTACTCTGGTGCCAATAAAAATTCTTAGGGATACTGGAGCTTCTCAATCACTGATGTTAGATAGTGTGTTGAAGTTTAATGAAGAGAGTGATACTGGTGAGGTAAATTACATAAGAGGTGTTGGAAGTGATTTTATGCCTGTACGTTTACATGAAGTAAATTTAAAGTCAGGGTTAGTTACAGGATTTGTTAAGGTAGGACTACAGCATAGCTTACCTGTGTAGGGTATTTCTTTATTGTTAGGTAATGACTTGGCAGGTGGACAAGTTTTTCCTGAAGTGCATTTGACAATGGAATCAGAGGTACCTGAGGTGAATTCTAACACAGATTTTTCTTGTGTTGTGACTAGAGCTATGGCTAAAAAAATTGATGTGCAGAATGAGGTTGTTACTCATGACTGTTCAACTCAGGATTTGAGTTTTGAGGATGTGTCAGAAACTTTCTTACCTTCGTTGTTTGAACAAGGTTCTGGGAGTAAGTCTGACTATGAAGATTTATCTCTGTCTCGGAAGGAGATGATAGCAGAGCAGAATAGAGATCCTGAGATTGTAAAATTAAGGGAACAAGCTTTACTAGGTAGTGAAATTGAGAAGGTGTCAGTAGGATATTATTTGGAAAAAGGAGTGTTGATGAGGAAGTGGAGGTCGCCTACAATTCCTGCAAGTGAGGAATGGAATGTTGTTTACCAGGTAGTTGTTCCTAAAGTTTATCGGAATGAGATTTTGACTTTAGCTCATAGTGTGCCTTTAGATGGACATCAAGGGGTAAGGAAAACTGTGGACAAGATTTTAAAACATTTTTACTGGCCTGGTTTAAGAAAAGATGTGGCGATGTTTTGTAAGACGTGCCATACTTGTCAAATTGTGGGTAAACCAAATCAGGTTACACCAGTAGCTCCATTACAACCTATTCCAGCATTCGGTGAACCGTTTTCTAAAGTTATTGTAGATTGTGTTGGTCCATTACCAAAGACAAAAACTGGTTATCAGTATTTGTTAACTATCATGTGTACTTCGTCTAGGTTTCCAGAGGCAGTACCACTTAGGAATATAAAAGCTGAAACTGTGACGAAGGCTCTTATAAAATTCTTTACTTATTTTGGATTGCCTAAGGAAATACAAACTGATCAAGGTAGTAATTTTATGTCTGGATTGTTTCAACAGATAGTTTATAAATTGGGAGCTAAGCAAATTACTTCGTCTGCATACCATCCAGAATCGCAAGGTGCTTTGGAGAGGTTTCATTCTACTCTCAAGAATATGATTAGGACATATTGTGTGGAGAATGAAGGTGACTGGGATGAGAGTATAAACTTACTTTTATTTGCAGTAAGGGAATCGGTACAGGAATCTTTAGGTTTTAGTCCATTTGAACTTGTGTTTGGGCATAGAGTTAGAGGACCTTTAGCTTTATTGAAGGAACAATGGATTAGTAAGGAAGTGCATACTAATTTGTTGGACTATGTTTTGAAATTTAAGGACAGGTTACATAAAGCTTGTAGCTTAGCCAAGGAAAATTTGAAGTTGGCTCAGGAGAAAATGAAGACTTGGTATGATAAGGAAGCTAGGATGAGGATGTTTAAGCCTGGAGATAAGGTGTTGGTTCTTTTCCCAGTGCAGACAAATCCTTTACAAGCTAGATTTCATGGACCTTATGAAATTGTGTCTAGAGTTAATGATGTGGATTATGTAATAAAAACTCCAGATCGTAGAAGGTCAACACAACTTTGCCACATAAATATGATTAAACCATATTTTGAGAAACAATCTGATACTGTGACTGTTGTGGTTAGTGAGAATGAGTTGGATTTAACTGGGAACATGATAGATGATTCATCTGACTTTCATTCTAAATCTAACATTGTTTCTGTTAGGTTACCTAATTCGACTATTTTGGAAAATATGGATGAGAAATTAGCACATTTACAGCTAGAGCAGAAACAACAGATGAAGGAATTGATTTTTAAGTATAAGGATTTGTTTCCAGATGTTCCGAGAAGGACTACTATAGCTTCACATGATGTAGATGTTGGAGATGCCAAACCTATTAAACAACATCCATATAGGATGAACATGGAAAAATGTGAACTTGCTGAGAAAGAAATTGAATACATGTTAGAGAATGATATTATTAGACATTCTAACTCGAATTGGAGTTCGCCATGTGTAATGGTGCCAAAACCTGATGGTAGTATTAGGTTTTGTACGGACTATAGAAAGGTGAATGCTGTAACGAAAACAGATGCATATCCAATTCCTAGAGTAGATGATTGTGTAGATAAAGTTGGAAAAGCAAAGTTCCTTACAAAGATTGATTTATTGAAAGGGTATTGGTGTGTTCCACTAACGGACAGAGGTAGAGAGATTTCTGCATTTGTAACTCCATCTGGGTTATATGAGTATAATGTTCTTCCATTTGGGATGAAGAATGCCCCAGGTACTTTTCAGAGGATGATTAATTCTGTGATTCAGGGATTGAAAGATACTGATGCTTATATTGATGATTTAGTGACAGGAAATGATACTTGGGAAGCACACATAATTGCGGTGGAGAAATTGTTTGAAAAGCTTTCAAAAGCTAACTTGACTATTAATTTAGCCAAGAGTGAATTTGGACATGCTACTGTGACTTACCTTGGTTATGTTGTGGGTCAAGGTAAGGTAGCTCCTGTTCAGGCAAAAGTTCAGGCAATTTTGGAGATTCCCACTCCAACGGGGAAAAAAACTCTCAGAAGGTTTTTGGGAATGGTAGGATATTATCGAAAATTTTGTAAGAATTTTGCTAATGTTGCCCTTCCATTAACTAATCTTCTGCAGAAGAATGTAAAGTTTGTATGGACAGTGTTTTGTCAGGAAGCATTTGAAAAATTGAAAACAATGATATGTGAACAACCTGTGCTTAAGGCACCTGACTTTGAAAAACCTTTTTCATTAGCTGTAGATGCTAGTGATGAAGCTGCGGGAGCAGTATTGATGCAAAGGAATGAGGGTGATGAGGTTGATCATCCGGTAGCATACTTTTCTAAGAAATTTAATAAGCATCCAAGAAACTATTCAACAATAGAGAAAGAATTGTTATCTCTTGTTTTAGCTTTGGAATATTTTGAGGTATATGTTGGTACAACTCAAAAACCACTTATTGTTTACACCGATCATAATCCGTTAGTTTTTCTGAGTAAGATGAAAAACAAAAACAGAAGATTGTTAAATTGGAGTTTGATGTTACAAGAGTACAATATTGTGATAACTCATATTAAAGGTAAAGATAATGTGGTTGCTGATTGTCTATCTCGATATTGAATGTACAATGTTTTTTTTTGGAGTGGTTTTTTTTATTGTAACACTCCTACTGTATTGTATATTGTGTATGTTATATAATTTATACATTTGTTTTTTTTCTTGTAAGTAATTGTTAAAATTTTTGTTCTTGATAGACCAAAAATGTTTTTTTTGGAGGGAGGTGTTACGTACCCGTGACACGTGACAGTGGTACCCTTGTCACGTGACTGGGGTTGCAGTTATACTGGACATGAGGTAATGGTGGAGTGATGTCATTTTCCCGCCAGTAGAGGTCATGTGACAGGTTTTTTCTACAGGGTATAAAAGGGAGACCCACCCTGTCAGGTGGGGCAGTTCGTGGCAGGATTTGCCAAGATGACTTCATGTTACTGTGTGATTTAATGTGATGACGCAGTTTAGTTAAAAATGAAGTTTTATATAATGCCTAAAGTTTAAAAGGTCAGAGCCAACGGTTTCTTTGCTGATGGAGAGTGAAGTTTGGGAGATGGACATCGAGAAGAATCGATTTTCGATGGATTGACTTCGACCTTGTGTGATCCTCATTCGGAAGGATTTCGTTTACTATTCTCACGATAGTCTCCGCTGGAAAAGCGGGAGATTGAGAATATTGTGGAAGGAAGGTCAGTCACTTTAAGTTGTTATATTTAATAAAATTCGACGTGGGAGTTCGACGCTGGGAATCGAAGGACATCGACGTGGAAGAGAATTTACATCGCTTTAAAAAGTCTCTCCTTCTAAAAGTACCGTGAGCTTTTGAACTGTCGGCATATCGTTCTTTGAACTGTTTTCATTCGGCAATTCGCTTTGGGAGAACTGTTTTTTTTTCAATACTACTTTAAAGACTGTTTGAGACTGCAAAGCTATTAAGAACTGTCTGACCAGCTGTCAGCAGCTGAGCTCGGATCATTGTTTGGGTTTGTTTACTTTTGAGGGGGGTTTGTTATCTGTGTTTAATAAACGTGTTATTCGTTATAAAACCCCTTGCCTAACTCATCTATATTATTGTTGCCCGAATACGTAACAGTCTCAAGTCCCGATCGACTCCAATAGTCCCGATATCAGGCAGCAAAAGGGAGAAACTCTCCCTGCCATAAACTCCCAGGCACCGACAAACTGATGCCTTGGAAGGACCGGACCACAGCAGACTCTGAATCCGTCCGAAAACTTCGAGCCTGCGATACAGCCTCCCGAGCGCCTTCGACCTCGTCCTGGCCACCGAAACAAGCAAAGCCGAGGTCTCGGAGGCCTTCTCCTCCGGAGATTCCGAACCGCACAGTAGCAGCAGCAGCGAAGCGGGCATTTCAGAAGTTTCTCCAGATGTTCCTCCACGCTCTCACGTCTGTCTCCATCAAATCAGGATACTTATTATACAATAATATACTTAATATACAGATACAAAGCTGTACTTAACAAGCAACAGACATCATTCTCCAGAGAGGCCGTGTGTGCTGCGTTGTGCCGCCATCTTCTCCTCCTCCTCAATGACAGTTCTTTTAAATCCTCCCCTGTACGGCCAAAGTCGGCATGGTTTTCCTCAGGAGAAATCTTCCCAGACAAATCTGTTGGAATCCTTTGGTGTGTTACCTACCCGTGACAGTGGTGTACTTGTCACGTGACAGGTGTTGAAGCTATACTGGACTTGAGGTAATGGTCTTGTCATGGTGGAGTGACGTCATTTCCCCTCGTCAGTAGAGGTCATGTGACAGGTTTTTTTTACAGGGTATAAAAGGAGGACCCCTCCCTATGAGGAGGGGCAGTTCGTGGCTGGATTTGCCATGTTGACTTCATGCCACTGCGTGATTTAATGTTATGACGCAGTTTAGTTGAAAGATGGAGTTTTATTTAATGCCCAAAGTTTAAAAGGTCATTGCCAGCAGTTTCTTTATAATACTGCTAGTTAAAAATCAGTGGAGAGTGAAGGTCGGAGTTCGGGAGTTAACAGATCGAGGAAAGTCGATTTCGATGGTGAAACAGATTCGACCTTGTTTGATCCTCATTCAGAAGGAATTCGTTGAATGTCCCCGTGTTAATCCCTGTGACTAGCAGAAAGGATTGGGAACAGTGTTGTAAAGGAAAGGTCAGTGCCTTTAAGCCGTTTCATTTTTCATCTTCGTAAATTCTTCGTGGGAAAAGTAGTTCGACTGGGAATCGCAACGACACGACGTGAAAGAGAATTTAAATCGTCTTAAAAAGTCTCTCCCTTAAATGGACTGTAAGCATTTTGAACTTGTGCAATACTACTTTGAAGAACTGTTTTTGCAACATCGCTTTAAGAACTGTTTAATCTGCCGCACAGCAGCTGACTTCCGGTTACTTGAGTGGTTTGTTTACTTTTGGGGGTTTTTCAGTGTTTAATAAATGCTTTATTTGTTATAAAAAAAACCCTGCCTCACTCTTATATTTATTGTTGCTGAATCTGTTAACAGGTGAAATAAGAAAGGCGGTGGGTGTTGTTTGTTTGGATTTTCAGATGGTCTTGAACCAGGTGCTGCAGCTGAAGCTGCTTAACAAGACCACAGCTCATGGTATTTGATGTCTCTGTGCCTGTTCCCGCTGGAGTTTAGAATTATGGGGGGGTGGGGGATGTGTTGGTGTTGCGGGGTGGGGTTCCTAAATACTGAAAAGCCGAGGTATGGTGGTTATGGAGAGGATGTTTCCCATAATGTGGAGCCCAGGACCAGGGGTACACCCTCAAGACTACAGGGAAATCAATTCAGAAGAGAGATGAGGAGGACGTCTTATGATATTATGTTTATTCAACACGGCCATGTCTGATCTATGCTTCTGTTCCCATCCCCGTCTATCTCCACCTCAAATGTACCCACCCACCTGCCTACACTCAGATAGATAGATAGCTAGATAGACACTTTGCTGATCCGAAAGGAATTTACTTGGAAGATTTAGAATTTTAGAAATTTCTATATGTCCATTTAAAATGAGTGGCCCTTTTCGATCCCTGTCCGTTTCTCTCTCACTGATCAACAGAGATATCAAAGAGCCCATCACATTCCCTTGAGTATCTCCCCCATCTCAATCCCTGGTTTCTTTCCCAGTTCAACTCCCCATCTCTCTTCCATCCCCATTCCCTCCAATCTCTCTCCACTGTCATTCTCTCCCACGCCTCTTTCTGCCCCCTCACTCACTCCCCGTTTATTTCTCACCCACGTCCGTCCCATTTTCCGCCATCCCTCACTGGTTGTCGCCCCCGTCTCTCCCCTCTGTTTCTTGCCTCCGCCACTTCCCTCCCATCCCTCCTCAGTCTGTCTCGCTAACACTCCAACAGCCTCTTGTTGCACTCTCTAACTCAGTTTGTCTCTCTCAATACCGCCACAAAGCCTGTTCTCTCTCTGTCTCTCTCTCCCACTTCCCTTCTCTTCTCCCTCTTCCTCTATGTCTCTGTCTCTTTCTCTTCCTACCTTGCTTCATCCAACTCCAAATGCCAGCAAGTTGAGATGTCACCAAGGATACTTACCTTGTCGATGTCACTGTCGCACATTGAAAGGGACGGGCCGCTCTTAAAGAAACAGTCACAGTACGACCGCAGGCTCGTAACAGCCGCAACACAACTTCCCCACTTTTGAACTCAATGCTTCAACTAATAAAGACAACCACGCCATTTGCATTCTTAACCACCTGATCAATCTGTGCAGTCTCTTTCAGGGAGCGATGAACTCGGAGTCTAAGATCCCTCTGATCATCAACACTGTTCAGGGTTTTGCATTTAACTGTGTACTGTCTCATACATTCGACCTACCGAGCTGCCAAGATGATCATCACTAATCAAATCTCACTGAGATTTCTCAGGTCCTGTTGAATTTATTGCCAAGTGCACAAGTACGGGAATGTACAGGAATAGAGAAACACTGACTTGTGGCAGCATCACAGGCAAGTACATTCAGATAACACACGGAACACAAATTATACGATTCTCTGTCAGTAACAATTGTTATGAGTGCTGAACAAACCAGTTGGAAATGGGGTTCAGAGCTAAACCCCCCCCCCCCCCCCGGGAACTATGCTGCTAATGAGAGAGAGAGAGATTAAGAACAGAGGTAGAGACATCTGCTACAGATTAGAGAGAGAGAGATGGTTGATTTTTTTTTGCTCTTCACGGATTATTTACCTTTCGCTACAAGGACGTTTCTTTGTTCGTTAACATTCCTGAGGAGACAGCAGAAGTGGCCTAGTTTGATGGACATAGACATATTGAGTTGATGGATGGCTGATACCCCGTCAGTGGGGATAAAAGACGGGTCTGTGGAGACATCCTCAGACACAGCAGTGGTCATTGAAACAGTGTTGTGCACCCACAGGAAGGAGATCGGTCACAAAGCTCACAGTGTGACGGCAGGGCTGGTGGGGGCTTGTGTGTGTCCACTCACGCCAGAGTGACGAGTCCACCACGGAAGAACGGTCTAGCCGAGAACGGAGGGGTCATAACCGAATGTCCGCAACGAAACACGAAGACAACAGAACGTTTGCCTGCTGCAGCTGCTGAATCTCTCTCCCCCCCGCAGCACGAACTGAAGTTTACAATTCATTTACCCTTAGAAATTGATAGAGCTTGTTTCTTATTATTGATTATTATTCCTACACTTCTATGTTTATTATTGCTAACCTGTTTTATATGTATATCTGCATTTTTGATATTGTTTTGCTTCGTTTACTAATAAACACCTTTAGTTACAGTACCACCAGTCTCCAACTTATCCTTCCATTTCTGCTGGTCTGTTAACACATTACGGGGTATGTAACACAATCTATATATATGTTTTATGTCATTAACAAGATATAAAATACATTGTGTCATGATCAATATTAAAATGTACATTTTGTATCAATAACAGACTTGCAAATGTTGAATTTGGTCGCTGTCTCCATTCCTCCTGTAATCCACAACTAACAACTTTGTTTTTGACACAATGAGGGAGAGGTTGTATTCTTGACACCACTGTGTCGGGTGATGACTTCTTCTCTGTCGGCTGCCTCGTTATTATTTGGGATCCGGCGGATCAATGTAGTGTGGTCAGCAAAAGTAATTAGCAGATTGGAATCCGCCACTGCAGCCCCACAGTGCACTATGTACTGAATGCAAAGCTACGAAATTGCATGTGAATAGCCTCCCCTCCCCCAACTCCACTCTTTCTGCGTCACCAGCAGACTGGGACATCGCACATCTCGCTGCCTCGGCCAGGACATTAAACTGTGAACAACTGTGGTCAGGGACTGATCTCTGGGGTACTCCAAACGCTACCTCCTTCCAGTCTGAAAACGACCCACTCATCCAGACACACACTACCGGCAGTTTATTGATCTCCAACGAAAAAGCCTAATCACCTACTCCAGATGTTCAATACCATTGCTGACTCTGAGTTTACCACCGTCAAATGCCGGGAGGGACATAATAATCAGAAAGTCTCTCGTCACAGCCGTGTAAATAAAATGTGATCTCAGTAGGTGTGTGGCGCATGCTCAGAATGCGAAGGAGACAGACAAACTGAGCCAAGTCACAGACTGATGAAGGGGAGGAATGATCAATTTTGATACAGAGAGGGAAGCAGAGAGTTTGATATTGTGCCTGATGCCGGAACTGTGGCCAGTTAGAAGATGTAATCTTGTTCCTCTAAATTGTTTTGAGATGTGACAGTGTTTTAATCAGAAGGCACCATGGAAACTAAAATTATTTCAGTTGAAATGTTGTCCTTCACCCACTGACGTGCTTTGTAAGCTTTTAACAGTGTAGAAAAGGCAAAGGATTTGTCTATGGGACTCACAAACACAACAGCACGTTAGTTCCGCTGTATCTGTCAGTTCACCAGCGCTTGAATGCCGCCGATGCTTGAATGTGGAGGCGGAGATGCCGGAGAAGACAGCGCCCCACTCGCTACAAGGAGAGCCCGATCACGTGTCCATGTCCGTGACCTGATTGGATACATCTCATGACGTTCAGAGCACTGTGACGTCATTCACTGGCTCTCATTTTGGAAGGGATTCCGTCAGCCATCTCAGATACACCAACAGCTTCACACTGGGAAGTGGCCGTTCACCTGCTCCGTGTGTGCGAAGAGACTCATTCAGTTAACCCACCTTGTGATGCTCCGGTGAGTTCACAATAAATAGAGGCCACATTTCTGTCCGGAGTGAGCAAAGAGTTTTACTCAATCATCCCAGCTGCTGCAACACCAGGAACTTCACATCAGGGAGGAAGTTCAAATCAGCTCCGTGTTAAATGTTTAACCATCACGGTAACTGAAGGCAGCTGCAGGTTCATGAGGGACTGTTACTGTCAGATTCTGCAGTTCTTGCGGCTGCTCATCGCACCCAGGACTGAACCCTGGTCACTGAGCATTGGAGGAGTCCGTTCTGCTGATGTTAGCCTTAAACTAGACTGGTGTTTAATATTGTGGAGCTGTGAAAGATAAATCACTTCTGTATCAGATCCCGTGTCTCAGGTACTTACTGTCTCTACCACACTCACAATGTACACTAGAGAGGCCACTCGGCCCATCTGGTCCCTGCCCATGTTTCTGTTCTATATCAGTATATGAAAATCAATCCCTGCTATTCCCCTCTCACTCTCCCTGAGATGACAGGTTGCAACTAGTCACCACTCCGTGGGATAGGAGATTCCCCTTGAATTTCATAGAATCACAGAAATCTACAACACATTACAGACGCTTTGGCCCACAATGTTGTGCCGACCATGTAACTTACTCCAGATCTGCTTAGAATTACCCTACCGCATCGCCCTCTATTTTCCTAAGCTCCATGTACCTATCTAAGAGTCTCTTAAAAGACCCTATTGTATCCGCCTCTACCACCGTCGCTGACAGTGCATTCCACACACACACACCACTCTTTGCTTAAAAAATATAGCTCTGACATCTCCTCTGTACCTACTTCCAAGCAGCTTAAACCTATTCCCCCTCGTGTTAGCCGTTTCAGCCCTTGGAAAAAGCCTCTGGCTATCCACACGACCAATGCCTCTCATCATCTTATACACCTGCATGAATTTCCTGCATGATTTTCTCCAGGGTGAATAAGACGATGAGCTCACTGTGGTTGTGACTTTCAGGGCTCCGGACGAAGATGGTTAAACTCCTTCTTCCCCGCTCTTTTCAACGTTTTGGGTCATTTTCACTAATTTTAACGGACTGTGCCTCAGACAGCTGGGTTGTTGCAATTGTTACGTGCCAGTACATTAGATCACTAATGGAGTCTGGTTTCGATGTGAAAACCACTATCTTCATTAGTATTGTAACGGGGTCCTGAATTACCCCTATGAACTGTGTTTTTGAAAAGAGAGAGGGAGATGTTCAACACGAGAGCGAGAGAGAGAGAGAGAGAGAGAGAGAGAGAGAGAGAGAGAGAGAGAGAGAGAGAGAGAGAGAGAGAGAGAGAGAGAGAGAGAGAGAGAGAGAGAGAGAGTGTTATGGTTTCTCTGCAAGCTTGTTTACACTTTTACAAGGACACTGTCAGCTTCTGTGTTACAGAGAGAGAAGGGAGGAACTGTTTGATGGACAGCTGGGGCTCAGCACGGTGAGATAAGTAGGAGGTCCGCTGATAGACCTCCAGACATATGGTTTTGGACACTGAATGAGCTTTGTTGTGTCCACAGAAAAAGGTGGGCTTTGGAAGATCGATCAGGAGCATCGATCAGTGGCTCTCGCAGTGTGAAAAGGCTGTGACCGGTGGGGAGTTATTCGTGTGCCCATCCCTCGCCTGGGTTAATAACTCAACCACAGAAGAACGGTCCCGTTTGTAGTGTCACAGTCGGTGACTTCCAAAGGATTTCGGAGGACGACGGGACTATCGACGGCGTCAGCTTACCTGAAGACTCAAAACTCTCCCTCTTTCTCTCTCCATCACTACTCGACTCAATCCCACGAACTGAACTGAACTTCACTCATCACCGTAAGACGGTATCCATTCACCCCGAGGCGTGACGAAGCTTGGCTTTCCTATTTCCACACACACACACACACACACACACACACACACACACACACACACACACACACACACACACACACACACACACACACACACACACACACACACACACATATAATCATTGCTAACCTGTTTGCTATATCTGCATTTATCTTGCTGTATAGCGTAGTTACTAATAAATAGCATTAGTTTATAGCAATACCAGACTCCACGGTGTTTTCTATTTCTGCTGGTTCTTTGACCCGTCATGGGGTACGTAACAGTATCTACTCCAAATATAAAAGATTAAAGGAAATAAACAGAAGTTAACAGTGTTATGCGTATATATAGCTCCCAGACTATCAAGCTTGGGAAACAATGCTTAAAGTCTTCAGATGGTAAAGTGGAAAAGTTCAGTAAATCCACGGAATAAGTGAGTGGGAGGAGAGATTTGTAAATCCACAGGAACATGTAGAGAGAAGGCAATTACGAAGAATTCCACACACATTCCACGCTGGGTAAACGAAATAACAGTCGCCGAAGATCTGATCCGTCGATTAGTTCCGAAATCCTCTTAGAAATATCACCAGGTGACAGTCACAGGAATATCGTCTTCAAGTGGTTACCACAGAACACCCCGATTCCAGATAAGGGCCAACAAAAGTGATACCACAGGATACTCCAGCAAATCCACACATATGGATGATACGAAGTGACAGTCACACATCCGTTGTGCACTGCGTGCCGATGATCAGATCAACCCAACCTTTTGGGCATGGAAGAGTTGCAGCCTACAGCAGTCACACGCTGAAGTTCCAACAGCTTGTCTCCCTCTCCCTCTCCCTCTCCCGCTCCCTCAGGCTGCTGCAGCTTGTGTCTGACGTCACAGCCCCGCCTCACTCAGGCACTTAAAGCGACACTCACAGTAAACGAACCTGCGGTCTCGTAACACAATGCACCTCTAAAGTCTGACAACAGACTAGCGAGTGAATCTTCGATGGTGCGGAGTCAGAAACCAAAGAGTTGCCAGCCTGAGTCAGGGGCTCCAGAGAGAGATGGGGTCCAGAGGAGGAGGACGAAAAAGTCCAGCAGGATGTGGTTAAAAGTGAAAGATTAGAAGCATTTGGAAACTGGTTGATTGAAAAAAAAGGTATTTAATTTATGCAAAACACAGGTGGAAATCAACAGATCAGGCAGAAATTTTGGAGAGGAATAAATAGAAAACGTTTAGGCCGAGCCCCTTCAGCATGCCTAGCCTGTGTACTCCGCTGCTTAGTTGCTCTCTGAATTACAGAGTGCCTCCAGCGTTTTGTGTGTGTGCGTCTCTGTATTTCCAGCAACTGCAGAATCTCCTGTGTTTTATATCTGCATTTTACTTTGGCATTAGATACACGTTGATATTGAGTATATTTCTTATGGGAGCCGCTTTCTGGATTAAAACAGCTGCAGATTTTTCTATACACACGATAAAAAGAAATGAGGTATGGACATTGAACCGGTGTTTGCAGAAATGTTTAATGGCACCGTGATTACCCATAGGGCAATGCGTTAAGAATTTCACCGGGGCTGAAGCGCCGATGAAATGCGCAGGCGTCAGGCTGAGGCCGCCCCTGAGTTTCACGCATGCGCGCAGTACACTGAAGCCTTTGAAAATGGCGGTTGCAGGTAAGAGTGATTCTCCGTGTTTTTATCTTAAACACCAACTTTGGGATAATTCCTCTGAATTTCTGACACCGTGGCCAGCAATCCCGGGACAGTGCTGCCCTCTTCCCTCTCTCTCAGCCCCACGATCCGTACACGGGCCCCGGGGAGCTTCCGGTTGATGAGGGAATGGGAACCGATGGATCTCTCAGACAGAGCTGAGCTCCAGCTGTCTAAATGCAAGGATTAGGAACTCGGAGAAAGGGAACAAAATCTTTTACATCAGCAGTTGACAAAATCGGCATTAGTACTCTTTTCCGTAGATGCTGCCTGGCCTGCTGAGCTCCTCCAGTATTTTGTGTGTGTTGCTTCCTCTAGGTCCTCTTGCTCTGGACTTTTCTACCGGTGAGAACATGTTTTGTCCCATTCTCTCTGGGTACGTAATGATATCAAACACCTTTGCCCTGGGCAACAAGTAGCTTTCACATCATAAATGTGCCAGACTCCGGTGAGACAGACTACTGCCCTTCCCTTCATATTCATTGGGATTGCATTCACTGAGTTCACCACCGTCAGTCATTGGGGGAGGGTTCAGGGGGAATATTTATGTAGAATACAGAAACTGGTGATGCCTGTTTGCATTGTGGTGATGCAAAAGTTGCTGGAGAATTTGCAAGTGGGAAGAAGTGGAGTGATATTTGGAAATCTGACTTTTTAAAGCGTAATTTAGCAAGGAAACCACATATGGACAATGTGCAAAAGTTTTGGTGAGAAAATCCTTCATTACCCGTTACAGGCCTGCTACATAGGTTGTGTGAGAGTGCAGATAAACTGGATCGAACCCAGAGGAGATCAAAGTTCCTATTGACCGTGATTTGCTAGTGTGTCACTGTGCACATATTGTCACTGGGTAAAAAATGCACAGTACAAGATTTATCTGCACACTGGTTATTACAAATTAGAGGGGAGATTATTACAAATTAGAGGGGTATTGGAGGGAAGGACGGGAGACCTCCAGTGTCCCTGATGCCCTCACCTACAAGATGTGCAGCTTGTAACCCTGCACTTCAATGAGCTGCAACTTGAAATGGGTGAATTCCAGGTCATCCAGCAGTTGGAGGGGGTGATAGATATGACATGAAGAGAGGTGAGTTACTCCCAAGGTGCAGGACACAGGAAACTGGGTGAGAGTCAGGAAGGGGAATGAGGTTAAATATCAATCTCAGAGTACTCTAGTGGCCATCCCCAACAACAACAGGTGGACCATTTTAGAAACTGTTGGGGGGAATTACCTGGCAGAGGAAAGTCAAAAGGCTGATAGGGGATTCGTTAGTTAGAGGAACAGAACAAGAGGGGACGAATATCCTAGTGGTAAGGCTTGCTGGTCGTAGTGAACAGGGGAGGGGGTGATGTGGTTAAAATAATTTGTAGGGGGAATGGGAGCCAGAATGACAGAACAGATAGTGGAGAGGGTGAATTGAATTGACTTTATTAGATACATACTTCATAAACATGAGGAGTAGAAATATTTACCTTACATCATCTAAATGTGCAATGTGTAATTTATAGTAATTTATAATAGATAGTTTGCACATAGGACAGTCAATATAACATCGAAATGCAATTATATCAGCATGAATTAATCAGTGTGATGGCCTGGTGGAAGATAATGTCCAGGAGCCTTTTGGTCCTTTTGCTGTGGTACCGTTTCCTGGATGGTAGCAGCAGGAACAGTTTGTGGTTGTGCTGAATTGGGCCTGTTTGTCCCTGATATTTGTTGGGCCCTTTTTACACACCTGTCCATGTAAATGTACTGAATCGTGGAAAGTAGACTGTGCAATGTATAATTTCCTTGTTTATATTTAGAGACATTTTTTGGTGTATAAAATGATGAGGGGTATTGAGCGTGTGAGTGGCCAGAGGAGTGTTTTTTTTCCCCAGGGTTGAAATGGTTAGCGCCGCTTTTCCACACTCCCATAGACCCTTTGTCCATCTCCTGAGTAAATAGAGATGGAAAAATATTTAAGATCTCCCCCATCTGCTTTGGTTCCACACGTGGATTGCCATTCCGGTCTTCCAGAGGACCAACTTTGTGCCTTGCAATCCTTTTGCTCTTAATCTATCTCTAGAATCCCTGAGGATTATCCTTCATCTTTTCTGTGACAGCAACCTCAAGCCATCTTTTACCCATCCTGATTCATTTCTTATGTGTTCTCTTGCATTTCTGATATCCATAAGAAACTGACTGCCTATCCCTGTTATGCAATTCCATTTTGTGCTTTACCAGGGTCTCAATATCTCTTGAAATCCAAGGTTCCCTACAGTTTCTATCTTTACCTTTTATTCTGACATACCCGCTTACTACTTTCAAAATTTTGCTTTGAAGGCCTCCCATTTACCAAGCACACCTTTGCCATAAAGCAGCCTGTCCCAATCAACAGTTGCCAGATCCTAGTATCTTAATTCCAGGTGTTGATCCATGCCCTGAACACATCCGCCTTTCCTACGCTGCTCCTTGTATTGAAATATACAGGGCTCAGCATATTCACTGCACCATGCACAACTTTTTCATTCCTGACTTTGTCTGAGGCCTGAACAACATCTGTCCCCACAACCTCTCTACTATCTGTTCTGTTATTCAGGCTCCCATTCCCCCTGCAACTTTAGTTTAACCCTCCGTACCCCACCTCCCACCATGCAGCTCTATCACCCCTTTGGCTTTCCTCTCCCCAATCAATAAAAAGGAGGTGCATACCAGGTACAGGCAGATAGGAGCAAATGGGGTATTTATGAAATACAGGAAATTCAAGTGAACACTTATGAAAGAAATAAAGGCATGAGGTTGCCCCAGCATACAAGGTGATGGAGAATCCTCAGGGATTCTGCAGACTTGTTAAGAGCAAAAAGATTGCAAGGGAAAAAAGTAATTCTCTGGAAGATCAGAATGGTAATCCATATGAAAGGATAACAGACTTGGGGAGATTTTTTTTGCATCCGTATTTACTCAAGAGATGAACACAGAGTCTATAGAAGTGAGGCAAAGCCACATCAACTTCATGGACCCTTACAGATTACAGAGGTGGAGGGGTTTGCTGTCTTGAGGCAAATCAGTGTGGATCAATCCCCAGGGCCTGACAAGTTGTTCACTAGGACCCTGCGGAAGACAAGTGCAGAAATTATTGGGGCCTTAGCACAGATATTTAAATCATCCTTAGTGACAGGTGAGGTACTGGAGGATTGGAGGACAGACAATGTTGTTCTGCTGTTCAAGAAAGGCTGTAAAAATGAACTAGGAAATTATACGTTGGTGGGCTTGACATCAGAACTGGGAAAGTTATTGGAATGTGTGTGCAGGAACCAAGTATATACTGTAAGTATTTGGATAGGTGTGGACTGATAAAGGATAGACAGCATGGCTCTAGCCAATCTTTCAGAGTCTCTCGAGGAAGTTATCAGGGAAGTGGATGAAGGCAAGGCAGTGGATGTTGTCTACATGGACTTCAGCAAGGCACTTGACAAAGTGTCATATGGGAAGTTGGTCAAGATGGTTCAGTCACTCAGCAGTCAAGATTAGACAGTAAATCAGATGAGACACTGTCTTTGGGAGAAGCCAGAGTGTGGTAGCAGATGGTTGCCTCTCTGACTGGAGGTCTGTGACTAGTGGTTGCCACAGGGATCAGTGCTGGATCTGTTGTTGTTTGTCATCTATATCAGTAATCTGGATGATAGTGTGGTTAACTGGATCTGCAAATTTGTGGATGACAACAAGACTGGGGGTTTAGCGGACTGCGAGAAGACTATCATGGCTTGCAGTGTGATCTGGACCAGGTGGGAAAATGGTTTTAGAAATGGAAAATGGAATTTAATGCAGACCAGTGTGAGTTGTTGCACTTTGGTATGACCTACCAAGGGAGGTCTTTCACAGTGACTGGTCGGGCACGGAGGAGTGTTGTGGAAGAAAGGGACCTGGGAATACAAGTCCTTAATTCACTAAAAGTGGTATAACAGGTTGATAGGAATGGAAAGAATGATTTCAGCCCATTGCCCTTCATGAACCAAAGTACTGATAACAATAGATGGATGTTATGTTGACTTCTAGAAATCATTGGTGAGGCCTAATTTGAAGTATTGTGTGCAGTTTTGGTCACCTACCTACAGGAAAGATGTAAAAGAAGTACAGAGATTTCAGAGAAAATTCACAAGGATGTTGCCATGTCTGGAGGACTTAGATTATAAGGAAAGATTGAACAAATCAGGACTTTATTCCTTGGAATGCAGAAGATTGAGGGGAGATTTGATTGTGATAGAGAGGCACAGATAGTGTTAATGCAAGCTGGCTTTTTCCACGAAGATTGGGTGGGATGACAACCAGAGGCCATGGGTTAAGGGTGAAAGGTGAAATGTTAAGGGGAACATGAGGGGAAACTTCTTCACACAGACGGTTATCCGGGTGTGGAATGAGCAGCCAGCATGAGTGGTGCATGTGAGCTCGATTTCAACAT
The DNA here is from genome assembly GCF_048418815.1 of Hemitrygon akajei. Classification (NCBI taxonomy): domain Eukaryota; kingdom Metazoa; phylum Chordata; class Chondrichthyes; order Myliobatiformes; family Dasyatidae; genus Hemitrygon; species Hemitrygon akajei. Next base: position 969,873 of record NW_027331978.1, on the reverse strand, counting down.
TTAAGAGGTTTGTGTTGGAACCTGGATGGTAGAGGTGTGGGAGTGGGCAATTTAAATAGTTCAGCACATACTAGATGGCCCAAAGGGCCTGTTTCTGTGTTGAAATTTTTTATGACTGTGACAACAACCTGAAATAATACAAAAATTCACTCTAAGTCCTTTTAACAGCTGTGCGGACCAACCAGTCATTTCAGCGGGAATTTTTATGTGGCATTGAAACTGTGGCACTTTAAGTTAATAATACATAAAAGAAGATCCCAGCTGCACATCAAGAAAAACTATTTGTGTGAGAGTGTTTCAGTTACTGTGGGGCCAGGCACCCATGCAGCTCAGCAGGAACAGGGAATAATACCAATGGAGAGAGTCAAACTGAGCCAGGTCACAAATTGGAGATGGCAGAAATGCCTCATTCTTAAATAAGACAGGAAGAGCATCAGAGAGTTTGATGGTCATTCCAGATTCCAGCCCTCTGCCCAGTCAGAAGATAATTTCTCTGTCCAACTTGGGTTGAACCTCACTGTAACAGTGTGATACCAGATGAAACCTTGGCAACTCAATCTGTAATGTTGTCCTACACCCATTGATGGATTTTGTAAATCTTTTTACAGGTGAAAAACGAGAAGGAATTCATTTCCAGGAAGCTCAAACACGGCACACCAGTTTCGTTGTCTCTGTCTAGATATTTAAGGAGCAAGGGATTCAATCAACCATCCTTCCGGCTCAGACTGTGGGGAGGGATTCACACGATCATTTGACCAACTGGCAAGACCATCATTTTGCACAGGAGAAAGGCCATTCTCCTGCTCAGTGGGAATGGATTCACTCGGTTATCACAATTGAAGGTACATCAGCAAGTTTACACTGGTCAAGGCCATTCATCTGTTCTGTGTGTGAGAAGGGGTTCTATCGGTCATCCCAACTGTGAACACACCAATCAGTTCACACCACACTGGGCAGAGGCTGGTCATCTGCTGAATTTCTGGGAAAGGATTCACTCTGTCATCTGACCTAATGGCTCACCAGCGAGTTCACACCAGGGAGCGGCCGTTCACCTGCTCAGTCTGTGAGGAGACATTCACTCGGTCATCCACCCTCCTGAGCCATCAGCGAGTTCACACTGGGGTGAAGCCGTTCACCTGCTCAGTCTGTGGGAAGGGATTCAGTCAGTCATCCAACCTACAGAGTCATCAGCGAGTTCACACTGGGGAGAAGCCGTTCACCTGCTCAGTCTGTGGGAAGGGATTCAGTAAGTTATCCAACCTACAGAGTCACCAGCGAGTTCACACTGGGGAGAAGCCGTTCACCTGCTCAGTCTGTGGGAAGGGATTCACTCTGTCATCCACCCTACTGGTACATCAGCGAGTTCACACTGGGGAGAAGCTGTTCACCTGCTCAGATTGTGGAAAGGGATTCACACTGTCATCCCGCCTACTGGTACATCAGCAAGTTCACACTGGGGAGAAGCCGTTCACCTGCTCAGTCTGTGGGAAGAGATTCACTCATTTATCCCACCTACAGAGTCACCAGCGAGTTCACACTGGGGAGAAACCGTTCACCTGCTCAGTCTGTGGGAAGAGATTCACTCACTCATCCACACTACAGAGTCACCAGCGAGTTCACACTGGGGAGAAGACGTTCACCGGCTCAGAATGTGGGAAGAGATTCACTGACTCTTCCACCCTACAGAGACATCAGCGAGTTCACACTGAGGAGAAGCCATTCTCCTGCTCAGTCTGTGGGAAGACATTCACTCAGTTATCCCACCTACAGAGTCACCAGCGAGTTCACACTGGGGAGAAACCGTTCATCTGCTCAGAATGTGGGAAGAGATTCACTGACTCTTCCGCTCTACAGAGACACCAGCGAATTCACACTGGGGAGAAGCCGTTCACCTGCTCAGTCTGTGGGAAGAGATTCACTGACTCTTCCACCCTACAGAGACATCAGCGAGTTCACACTGGGGAGAAGCCGTTCACCTGCTCAGAATGTGGGAGGAGATACACTGACTCTTCCACCCTGCAGAGTCATCAGCGAGTTCACACTGGGGAGAGGCCGTTCACCTGCTCAGTGTGTGGGAAAGGATTCACTTGGTCATCCGACTTACGGAGTCATCACCGAGTTCACACTGGGGAGAAGCCGTTCACCTGCTCAGTCTGTGGGAAGAGATTCACTCAGTTATCAAACCTACAGAGTCACCAGCGAGTTCACACTGGGGAGAAACTGTTCACCTGCTCAGAATGTGGGAAGAGTTTCGCTCTGTTATCCCACCTACAGAGACACCAGCGAATTCACACTGGGGAGAAGCCGTTCACCTGTTCAGAATGTGGGAAGAGATTCACTGACTCTTCCACCCTACAGAGACACCAGCGAACTCACACTGGGGAGAAGCCATTCACCTGCTCAGAATGTGGGAAGAGATTCACTGACTCTTCCACCCTACAGAGACATCAGCGAGTTCACACTGGGGAGAAGCCAGTCACCTGCTCAGAATGTGGGAAAGGATTCACTCAGTCATCTGACCTGCAGAAACACCATCCAGTACACACTGGGGAGAAGCCGTTCACCTGCTCAGTCTGTGGGAAGGGATTCACTCAGTCATTCACCCTACAGAGCCACCAGCGAGTTCACACTGGGGAGAAGCCGTTCACCTGCTCAGTCTGTTGGAAGGGATTCACTCACTCATCCACCCTACAGAGTCACCAGCGAGTTCACACTGGGGAGAAGCCGTTCACCTGCTCAGAGTGTGGGAAGAGATTCACTCACTCTTACAACCTACAGAGACACCAGCGAGTTCACACTGGGGAGAGGCCATTCACCTGCTCAGAATGTGGGAAGGGATTCACTCAGTCATCTCACCTACAGAGTCATCAGCGAGTTCACATTGGGGAGAAGCCGTTCATTTGCTCAGTCTGTGGGAAGGGATTCACTCAGTCATTCACCCTACAGAGACATCAGCGAGTTCACACTGGGGAGAAGCCGTTCACCTGCTCAGAATGTGGGAAGAGATTCACTCAGTCATCCCACCTACAGAGTCATCAGCGAGTTCACACTGGGGAGAAGCCGTTCACCTGCTGAGAATGTGGGAAGGGATTCACTCAGTCATCACACCTACTGGCACACCTGTCAGTTCGCAATGGGGAGTGGCTATTGTTATGAATCCCTAGGTTTTGTTTGCTGTGGACTGTCATTTTAAGAGAGAGAGAGAGATTAAGAAGGCGAATCAGTCTGACTTGCAGCTTGTTTACATCGCTCGCAGCTTGTTTAGTTTTAACCGAGGACAAAGACACTCAGAGTCAGACGGAGATGAAGGAGGAAAAATGGAAGGATCAAAACCAGGGAACTAGTGGCCAAGGGTCACTATTTAGAAGTTTCCTTTGCCCATGAGGGTGGGTTAATTATCAATTCACCATATATCGAATGTGTGGTTGTCCCCTCATTTGATCCATAGGAGTGGATCTGATTAGGGATATCCTGTGGAGACCACTTATGTGTTAACCCTTGCCTGGCTGTGGTGTGGTCATTCATTTGAAGATGATACCCCTTATGACAAGTAACTTTTGGTGATAATTTGTATGTACATTTGTAAAGATGATGGATAAAATCTACAGCGACTGTTCTCTCATTTTACCACCATGGAATCTGTGGAATTCGACATAATTGCCTTCTCTCAACATTTACCCTGGATTACAAATATCTCTCTCTCATCACGTATTCCATGGTTGAACTGAACTTTAATACTTTACCATCTCAAGACTCCAAGCCCTGAGCTCAATAGTTTGGGAGTTATATTTACACACATATATACACATAACACTCATGAGGAAATCTGCAGATGCTGGAAATTCAAACAACACACACAAAATGCTGATGGAACACTGCAGACCAGGCAGCGTCTATAAGAAGTACTGTCGACGTTTCGGGCCGAGACCCTTCGTCAGGACTAACTGAAAGTAAAGATAGTAAGAGATTTGAAAGTAGTTGGGGGAGGGTGAAATGCAAAATGATAAGAGAAGACCTGAGGGGGTGGGATGAAGCTGAGAGCTGGAAAGGTGATTGGCGAATGTGATACAGAGCTGGAAAAGGGAAAGGATCATGGGACGGGAGGCCTCGGGAGAAAGATAAGTAGGCGGGGGGGAGCACCAGAGGGAGGTGGAGAACAGGCAGACAACTAAACATGTCAGGTATGGGGTAAGAAGGGTAGGAGGGGCATTAACGAAAGTTAGAGAAGTCAATGTTCATGCCATCGGGTTGGAGGCTACCCAGCCGGTATATAAGGTGTTGTTCGTCCAACCTGAGTTTGGATTCGTTTTGACAGAGGAGGCCATGGATAGACATATCAGAATGGGAATGGGACGTGGAATTAAAATGTGTGGCCACTGGGAGTAGTCTGTTGCTGCTGGTTCATTTCTAAAGCGTTACGGTTTGTAACAAAATGGGGCTGCGTCTGGGATATGAACAAATTTAAGGATTTATTTATTATCGATATCATTTGGAAATCCCTATTGATTTATTTGTGCCTGGAAAATCAGCAGCAATGGATTTTGATAGATATCTGGAAGTGTGAACCTCTCAGGCATTAGAGGACAACAGAAGGATTGAGTTGTTGAGTATTGCTAAAACGTTAAAACTTGCTAAGGTGAAATTGACAATGAGGAGGGCACAGATGCAGAGGATAATAGCTGAACATTATGTATCCGAGGGTGTGTTTAAAGTGGATGAGTTGGAGGTGTTTCCTGAAAGTAAACCTCGTGAGCTTGAGCTCCAGTAGAAGTTAGAAAAATTCAAGATGGAGGCTGTGGAAATGCAGAGGCAGTTAAGCAGACAGAAAATTATCTTACAAAGTGTAATTAAGGGGAAGGCTTAGCAAGCCTATTCTGCCTTGACAGTTGCTGAAGCAGCTGATTATTTATTTATTTATGCTGCACGCGCGCCCCCCCCCCCCCCCCCCCCCCATTGTCGCCACTGGGCTATAAACGTGCAGGAGCAGTGTGTGGTTCAGTGCTTTGCTCAAGGACACACACGCTGCCTCGGCTGAGGCTCAAACTCATGACCTTCAGATCGCTAGTTCAACACCTTAACCACATGGTCACGCACCACACATTATGACCTCGTGAAGCAGGCTGTGCTCAAAGCTTATGAGTTGGTCCCAGAAGCATACAGGCAAAAGTTTAGAAATTTGAAGAAATCTGTGAACCAGACTTATATGGAATTTGCTTATGAGAAATTTGTGTGTATTGCCCGCTGGTGCACATATAAAAATGTAAATGATGATTTTTAACAGCTTGAAAGAGTTGGTTTTAATTGAAGAATTCAAAAAGTGCATCCCTGATGACATAAAGACATATTTAGATGGAAATGATGCTGCCACTATGCAGGAGTCTGCTAGATTAGCAGATCAGTTTGCTTTAACTCATAAGGTTATGTTTACCCTGAATAAGAGTTTCGAAAAGAGTAGCAGGGATAACCAGGGTAAACCAGAAATTAATGCTGGGATTTGTCACACTTGTCAAGTTGTGGCTAAACCTAATCAGGTCATCCCAGTGGCCCCACTCCAGCCTGTACCTGCATTCGGTGAACCCTTTTCCAAAGTTATAGTGGATTGTGTTGGCCCATTGCCAAAGACTAAAGCTGGCCATCAGTATCTGCTAACTATTATGTGTACTGCATCCATATTCCCAGAGGCAATGCCTCTCAGAAATATTAAAGCTAAAAATGTGTCGAAGGCTCTTACCGAGTTTTTTTTTTACTTTATTCGATTTGCCTCAAGAAATCCAGTCTGATCAAGGAAGTAATTTTACATCTGGGTTATTTCAGCAGGTAGTTTATGAACTGGGAGCAAAACAAATTACATCGTCTACATACCATCCGGAATCACAAGGGGCTTTAGAAAAATTTCACTCTACCCCCAAAACAATGATTAAGAAATACTGTGTTGAAAATGGAAACGACTAGGATGAAGGAATACATTTGCTTTTGTTTGCAGTAAGAGAGTCAGTTCAGGAATCATTGGGCTTTACTCCATTTGAACTCGTATTTGGTCGCAGAGTGAGGTGACCTTTGACCTTGTAAAAGGAGCGGTGGATTGCTGGGGATGTACATGTTAACTTGTTAGACTATGTTTTAAAGTTCAAAAATAAACTACACCAATTCTGTAGTCTAGCGAAACAAAACTTAAAGATTTCTCAAAACAAAATGAAGTGTTGGTTTGATAAGCAGGGTTGCGGAAGAAAATACCGGGTGGGGGATAAGGTGCTTGCCTTATGTTGACGAATCTACTTCAGGTGAAATTCAATAGACCGTATGAAATAGTCTCTCAATTTAATGATGTGAATTATGTTATTACAACACACGACCGACGTAAACTAACACAGCTGGTACACATAAATATGGTAAAGCCTTATTTTGACAATCAGGCACCATCTGTGAGTGTTGTTGTCAAAATATATGAATCTGGCAACCCTGTGAATGAAACAATAGACTCGTCTGAGACTTTTCACAAGCCGGACATGGTCCCAGTTAGACTAATGAACTCCGATGTTCCAGAAAATATTGATAACAAGTTGGCTCATCTGCAGCCAAAGCAACAACAACAGCTGAAGGAATTAATTCTGAAGTTTAAAGATTTATTTCCTGATATTCCCAAGCAAATCACGGTCTCAGTACATGATGCAGATATTGGTCAAGCCAAACCGATTAAACAACACCCATATCGCATGAACGTAGAAAATGTAAATTGGCTGAACAATTGTAAGTGTGGAAACAGATTCAGTAGGTCTCAGAGGCACTGATTATGGGAAGGTAAATGCAGTAACAAAAACAGATGCCTATCCTATCCCTACGGTAGATGATTGCATCGATAAGGTTGGAATAGCTAATTTACAAAGATTGATCTGTTGACAGGGTATTGGTGTGTTCCATTGACGGTCAGAGTTAGAGAAAGTTCTGCATTTGTGACACCATCAGGGTTGTATGAATACAATGTTTTGCCTTTTGGAAAGAAAAATGCTCCAGGAACATTCCAGAGAATGATTGATTTTGAAATTCGAGGGTTAGAACACACAGATGCCTATATTGATGACTTAGTCACAGTCAGTGACACTTGGGAAGAGCATATCTCTGCAGTAGAAAAGCTGTTTGACAGGCTTTCGCAGGCCAGCCTTACAGTTAACTTGGCTAAGAGTGAATATGGCCATGCCACTGTGACCTGTCTTGGCTGTGTTGTAGGCTCCTGTTCAGGCAAAAGTCCAGGCAATTTCTCAAGTTCCTATTCTGACTGCTAAGAAGGCTCTTAGAAGGTTTCTGGAAATGGATGGATATTATCGTAAGTTCTGTAAGAACTTTGCTGCTATCACTCTTCCTCTGACTAATCTCCTGAAGAAGGGTGAAAAGTTTGTTTGGACTGAACCTTGTCAGGAGGCATTTGATCGATTGAAAGTTATTATTTGAGATTAGGCCAATCAATGTAGTATTCTCAGCAAATTTAATTAGCAGATTGGAGCTGTGGGTGACAACACAAGTCATGGGTGCACAGAGAGTAAATGACAGGGCCAAAGAGACAACCCTGTGGGTTATGTGTCCTGAGCGTCAGCGAGACAGAGGAGATGGAGCCCACTGTTACCACCTGCCGGCGATCAGACAGGAAGACCAGGATCCAGCTACACAAGGCAGGGTGAAGGCAGAGGTCTCTGAGCTCCTTGTCGATACGTCATGCCTTTGTATGGCTACTGCTCTGCCCATGACTGCAAGGAACTGCAGAGAACTTTGGAGAGCAGAGAACATCAGAGAAACAAGCCTCCACTCCATGGACTCTCCCTACACTTCCCCTCCCTCGGAAAAGCAGGCAATGTACACAAAGAACCTCATAACCTGGATATTCTTGCTGCAAACCCGCTCCCCCATCGGGGAAGAGATACAAAAGCTTTAAAGGTGTACCTGGTGTAACACCAGGCTGAAGGATGGCTTCCTGTCTGCAGTTATAAGCCAAATGAATGATAAAATGTACGCGGCCTCACAATGTAACTCGACTTGACCCTGCACCATATGTCTATCTGCACTGCACTTTCTCATTTGTTCAATTTGCAACTGCATCTCTATATTACTTCTTGGAAACGACTCTAAAGTCGATTCATCAAAAAAACCCGAATCCACATAGTGTGACGCGGTTTTTCTCTGTATTACTGCCTTAGATGTAGACTGCAAAATACCTTTAAGCTGCAATTTACTAGCTATCTCAGATACCGCAGTTTTTTTCGCCTTCGCTAACAACTCCGCGCCTGGCGAAGCCAGAAACTCATCAATATTCATCGTTGCCGAATACCACTCAGAAGCCAATCAAACAAAAGAATCAAGTATTCCCCGTTTCCAAAACACCGACTCAAAATTCAACAAGCATTTAAACTCAAATGATCCAATCCGGACGCAGCCCCCATATTTATGTTACGGATTCAAGCAACAATAAATATATGAGTTAGGCAAGGGTTTTTATAATAAATAACACGTTTGTTAAACACTGAAAACAAACCCCCAAAAGTAAACAAAACACTAACGTAACTGGAAATCAACTGCTGTGCGGCAGCTTAAACAGTTCTTAAAGCAATGAAGCTTACAGTTCTTAAAGCGATGTTGCAAGAACAGTTCTTTAAAGTAGTATTGCCAAAAGTTCGAAATTCTCACAGTCCATTTAAAAGGAGAGACTTTTTAAGACGATTTAATTTCTCTTTCACGTCGTTTTTCTTCAGTCCCCGAAGTCAAACTTTTCCCACGAAGAATTTTACGAAACGAAACGGCTTAAAGGCACTGACCTTTCCTTCACCGCACTATTCTCAATCCTTTCTGGAATCCCAGGGATTAACACGAGAATAGTCAACGAAATCCTTCCGAATAAGGATCAAACAAGGTCGAACCCGTTTCACCGTCGAAAATCGATTCTTCTCGATCTTTAACTCCCGAACTCCAATCTTCACTCTCCACTGATTCTCAACTAACAGTATTGTAAAGAAACTGCTGGCAATGACCTTTCGAACTTTAGGCATTAGATAAAACTTCATCTTTCAACTAAACTGCGTCATAACATTAAATCACGCAGTGGCATGAAGTGAACATGGCAAATCCAGCCATGAACTGCCCCTCCTCACAGGGAGGGGTCCTCCTTTTATACCCTGTAAAAAAAAACCTGTCACATGATCTCTACTGGCGGGAAAATGACGTCACTCCACCATCACAAGACCATTACCTCAAGTCCAGTATAGCTTCAACCCCAGTCACGTGACAAGGGTACCACTGTCACGTGTCATGAGTATTTAACATCTCTCTGAACGACTTTCATGCTTTCTTTGTTTCGTGGTTCTCTGGAGAAGAAAAAAACTCAGCGTTATTTATGAATACCTGCTTTGATAATAAATTAACCTTTGAACTATCCACTCTGAGCGGGACTTCCCGGTGTCCAAACATTTCAATTCTGATTCCCATTCCCATTCCGACGAGTCCTCCCATCCCTTGCCAAGATGAGGCCACCCTGAGGGTGCAAGATCAGCAACTTATATTCCGTTTGGGTGCCCCCACCCAACCTGATGGCATGAATATCGATTTCCCCTTCCGGTGAACAAATTTACCTCACACCCCTCCCTCCCGCTCCCTCTCATCCTCTCTGTCTTTGTACGTCCTCTCACCTGCTTATCACTTCACTCTGGGTCCACTGCTCCATCCCTTTCTCAATATATTGAAGTGTACCTGTGAGTGTCGATACTCAAAATATCCTCACACGTCAGGTGTTACATGGTTCGACCTTTATACATCCTCTTTAGTGTTTAAATATATAAAAAGTTAAAGAAGCTTGAATCTTTACATAAATTATTATCGCAACTATACGAATAAAAAATATTGTATTTTGGAAGTGACAAATGTTAACGGGAGGAGTGCAACCATTTGGGAGGTTTGGAACTGCATTTCATCTCGTTCATTGCCTCACTAAATTACTCTTTTCTTATCAACACAAAGAGAAAAAGAGCCTCTTTTGAATCAACTACAGTTGGTGGAGCGAGGCCAAGGAGTTAATCAGCTACTAATGATATGAAATGACGTAAAACTAGCTTGTCGCCTAGAATATTTTTTTCCATTTGGCTTCCAAAACAAAACTAAATTTATCCAGGTGTAGAAGAAGATTTTGGATGATTACCTTGAATATTTCATCAATATCAGGCCGAAGATGAGCGAGCAGTGAATTTTTCTTTCATTGTTTTCGACTTTTAAACTTGGGTTTCGATGCTCATTCCGTGCTTAATATAGCTGCTTCCTGGTATCCAATGGTGCCCATTGGAAAGAGCGGAAGAATGCTCACATTTGTGTACAGGTATTTCCCAGCTTCTTTGGACAATGGGTCAAGCGAGAAGGAATTTCACAAATACCTAAATTAAAAACATTCACAGCTCCAGGATTTCACCAAAAACGATCAAATATCCTAATGTTATTACTGGTATTTTCCCCACCAGCCAACACCCCCGCTTCCGTAAAATTCCCTCTATTTAATATCCGGGGTTGTTAAATTCCGTGCTTGTTTATTTTGACTTTTTTACAGAGGTGTCGGAGCGGCTCTCCGGTGAGCTCTGGTAGCACTGCACCCCTGAATGTATGAGACAGTACAGTGTTAAATGCAAAATCCTGAACAGTGTCGATGATCAGAGGGATCTTAGACTCCAAGTTCATCTCTCCCTGAAAGAGACTGCACAGATTGATCGGGTCGATAAGAAGGCAAATGGCACGGTTGTCTTTATTAGTTGAAACACTGAGTTCAAAAGTCATGAAGTTGTGTTGTAGCTTTGTAAAACTAGTTAGACCACATCTGGAGTGTTTCATACAGTTCTGGTTGCCCCCATTCTCGGAAGGATGTCGGGGCTTTGGAGAGGGCGCAGTAGAGGTTTACCAGGACACAGCCTGGATTAGAGGGCATGAGCTGTAACGAGAGGCTGGACAAACTTGTGTTGTTTTCTCCAGAGCGGCGCAGGCTGGGATGAGACTGGATGGACGTTTTTCAGATTACGAGAGGAATAGCTAGAGTGGACAGACGATATATTTTTCCTGGGTTTTGAAATGTCGAATACATTTAAGGTGAGAGGAGGTGTGAGGGGCGTCTGTTTATTTCCACAGAATGCTGGGGAGCTGGAGTCTATGCCTGGGGTGTTAGACCCCACCGGTCACGTGATCCCAGTTGCCCCTCCCATTTAACCGCAGATGTAACGATCTCTTTGTGCATGTTCACAATCTCCAGATGGGCGGTCACGCATCCTCCTTGTTGTGTTGGGAAATCTGATGTTGGCCACTGAGTCCCGTTAACTTCCCCCGAACTCGCCTCGTTTCCTGAGGCTCCTCACATTTGTCATGGAGCGTTATGGCTGTTGTGCCTTCTCCCGGACTGGGGTGGGTGATAAAGGAGAACGTCCCAGGTTGTGGGGATCTTTGATTTCACTGCCTGCTTTACCGAGGGACTGGGAAGTCTAGGGGGGAGAATGGTTTCTGTGATGTGCTGATCTGGATCCAAAGGTTTCTACAGATCCTGACAGTCACGGGCGGAGCAGTTACCATGCAAAGCGTGAAGTGTCCGGAATGGAAACCTCCTGTGGTGTGTTGATAAAATTTTGGTGAGGGTCAAAGTATATCTGGCAAAGTTCTTGTTATTTTTGCTAATTCTGTCATTTTAGAATCTTTTGTACAATAGTATGTACTATTCATTCAGTACCTATGTGTTGCTGGAGGACCATCAGTGATCGTCCTTGATCCCTTCTCCCACCTGGTTCCATCTGCTCATCTTGTTCAACCTCTGTCCAGTCTCCTCACACCCACCAACCCCGCTTCAGTGATATACATCAACCATCTGGGTCATCCTCAGTCCGCCTTGTATCCCACCTCCTCAATGTTATATATCAGCAAACTGATGATGAGAGGCATTGATCGTGTAGATAGTCAGCGGCTTTTCCTCAGGGCTAAAATGGCTGCCACAGAGGGCACTGGTTTAATGTGCTTGGGAGCAGGTACAGAGGAGATGTCCTGGGTAAGTTTTTTACTCAGAGTTGTGAGTGTGTGGAATGTGCTGCAGGCTGCTGGCGGATACGATAGGGTCTTTTACGAGACTACTGGATAGGTACATGGAGCTTAGAAAAATAGAGGGCTATGGGTAACCCTCGTAAATTCTAATTTAGGGACATGCTCAACACAACTTTGTGGGCCGAAGGGCCTGTATTATGCTGTAGGTTTTCTATGTTTATTTTTTTCTTTTACCCCATTTTTGTGGAATCAACAACCAGAGAGGACTGGTTTAAGGTGAGAGAGGATTCAGTTAATAGGGATCCCAGGGGAAAACTATTAATCCACTCTCCCTTCCGTTTCATTGTTTAACTAACACGATGAGTGCACTCTCAGGTTGGAGGAGCAACAACTCATATTACATCCGGGCATGAACATCGATATCTTTAACTTCTATCTCCACGTTTTCATTTCATCAACCCACACGCCAGTCTCTTCCATTCTGTCTCTTCACTTCTCTCTTCTCCACTGCGGATCGTCTCCCTCTGGTTCCCCTTTACTTCCCCATTGCCAGCTCTCCTCTCCTATCAGATTCCTCCTTTTCAGTCCTTTGCATTTTCCACCAACCACCTCACAGCGTCTCACTTCATCTCCCACCTCCCCCACCCACTCACCTTCACTCTTATCTGGCTTCACCTATCACCTACCAGCTTGGACTCTTTCCACTCCCCACACCATCTTATTCTGGCTCCTCCCCACTTCCAGTCCCGATGAAGGGTCTCGGCAGGAAATCTCTCTTTGGCTTTACCCCCTCTATAGAAGCTACCAGACCTCCTGACTTCCTCCAACATTTTGTGTATGTTACTCTGCATCTCCAACATCTGCAGAATCGCATCGGGACAGAGTGCAGAATGCAGAGACTACATCGGGTCTCTCTAATGTCGAGGACACCACACCTGCAAAACTGGAAACAGTAGATGACCCCAACAAGCACGATGTTGAAAAGTTGCCTCATATGGAAGGACTGTTTAGGACCCTGACTAGTGGTGAGGAGAGAGGTTAGGGGCATCTCTGGCACTTCATCCACGTGCAGTTGGCGTCCAGCCCCTACACCCATTCTTATCGTGGTGATTTACCACAATAACAGGACCCCCTGATTTGTGGACTCCATTGTCACCAGGTGGCGCTCTGTCGCAATAACGCTGAGAGACAGAAATGTGACGCTGCAGCCTGCTGAAATGTTTCTTCAAGATTCAGGGTTGTTTAATTCCATTTCCAGCAGACACGTGTAAATGAGGTCGAAATAATTATTACTCCGGTTCCAATGCAACACAGAAACACAACGGTAACAACATATATCCACAACTTATATACAGTGCACGGATTGATTGTATGTTCATAAAGTGACGCTCGGCATAGGATGCCTGCATATAAGATGACAGACAGGAAATGATAGAGGTGTTTGGTGTTGTGGAAGGGTGGGTTAGAGGGTAGAGATATTTATCAGCTTTACTGCTTGGGAAAAGTAGCTGTCCCAGAGGCTGGTAGTCCTGGTGAGGACGCTGTGTATCTACCCCCGATGGGAGTGAGACAAATAGTCCATGAGTGGGATGGGAGGAGGTAGATTGTGAAAATTAGATCGGTGCTTGATCTCAGGAGAGGGAATTTGGAAAATACCAATGAGATGCCTTTTAGAACAGCTTGGAATTGTGCAGCCGGCTGGTGGCGTAGTGGCATCAGTGGCGGGAGGTCCTGAGTTTGAATCCAGCCGGCACCCTTGCATGCTCTCCATCCGTGCTGGGTTAAGAGCTGTTGATCTCTTAAAAAAAAATCTCACCCGGCAGAAGGCAAATACAACAATGGCAAGCCATTGCTGTAACTATCCTCGTACATGATTTCCCAATACGTCAGAGGAAATCGCCCGCTAAATTGAAAATTCCGGATGTGACCTACCTTCCCTTTGTGATTGTGCCCACTAGGGAAAAGTTAATTCTGGAATGAACCAAATTTGATTGGGGAGCTTTTGGTAAAGGGAGCATGTGGATACAGTGATAATAACATGACTGAATCCACCCTTCACTTTGAGAGGGGAAAGGTAAAACAAGATGAATCATTATTAGTGGAGTGAGGGGAACTACGGAGGCACTGGAGAAGAGCTTACCAAAGTTGATTGGAAGGGGACACTGGCAGGGATGATGGCAGAATAGCAATGGCTGGAGTTGCTCCACTTGACAACCTCAGGGTTGAAGAGAAACACATCATATTCCACCTGCGTAGCTCCAACCTGAAGGCATGAATATCGATTTCTCCTTCCAGTAAAAAAAAATCACAGCCCATTGCCTTTCCTTCTACTTACTCCCGAGTAACGTATCTTTACACATTCTGACCACTGACATTTGGGACTTCCATATTCCTGCCAGTGCCTTCCACAGATAAGAGTGAGTACAATACTTATTCAGTTCATCAGCCATCACCTTTCACCCTCACCCCATTATTCCCTCTCCAGCATCATTCTCCAGTGGTTTGATATCCATTTCTGTCTCTCTTTTACACAATATGTACCTGAAATTAAAAATGGTATCCTCTTTAATATTACTGGCTAGCTCATCTATGTATCTCATCTCTTCCTTCTGAATGGTTTTGGTTGCATTCTGTTCATTTTTAAAACTTCCCAATTCTCTAACTGCCTAGTAATTTTTGTTCTGTGCCCTCTTTGGTCTTTATGTTGTCTTTGGTTTCTCTTAGCAGCTACGGTTTTGTCACCTTACCTTAAGAATACTACTTCCTCTTTGTGATGTGTATATCCCGTCACTTCCAGATTGCTTCCAGAAATTCCAGCCATTGCTGCTCTGTTTTCATCCCTGCCCGTGTTCTTTCCAAATCAATTTTGACCAATTTTTCTCTCAGGCCTCTCTAATTCTCTTTTTATTCATATCTGACTTTAGTTTCTCCTTCTCTAATGTCGGGGTGAATTTGATCATATGAAGATCACTTGTCCCGAAGGGTTCCTTGAACTCAAGTGACCTAATTAATTCCGGTTCATTACAGCACCCAATCCAGAATATCTGATCCCCAAGTGGGCTCAACCACGAGCTGCTCTAAAAAAAATGCATCTTGTAGGCATTCTAGGAATTCCTCCTCTTGAGACCAACACCATCCTGATTTTCCTAATCTCCTGCATGGCAATCCCCCATGACTATTGTAACATTGCCCCTTTTGGCACTCATTTTCTATCTCTCATTGTAATTTGTGGACCACATACTTACTACTGTTTTGGGGTCACTATACAATTCCCATCAAGGATTTTTTTGTACATTTGCTGTTCCTTAATACTACCCACAGATTCCACACTGCCCAACCCTATGCCACCTCTTATCTAATGATTTTATTTAATATTTTACCAACAGAGCCACACAAACCCACGACCAGCTTGTTATTTCACTAAACATATAAATATTTTGGAAACAGGAAGACCTGCAGATGCAAGAAATCGAGAGAAATTCACACAAAATGCTGGAGGAGCTCAGCAGGTCGGGCAGCATCTATGGATGGGAATCAACATTTCCGGCCATGACCCTTTACCGGGACTCGTGATAACCACGTATCTGAAAAATCAACAAGCAAAGACAACAGAAAGTAGTGCAATATTGGGAAAACCTTTGACAAAATTTATTTCAAGGCTTTAAAAAACTGCGGAACAGAGCTCAATAGTTAACAAATACAACAAAGGCAATAAACACTTCCATCAATACCGACATTGACTTTTTTTTAATGAAAATATCTTAGTCCCATTTCAATCAGTAAAATTTACAAAGATAAGTAAGAACTGAAATGACAAGTTTAGAAAAGAATATTTACACTCAAACCCACTGAGATTAACACGACTTTGGACAGAAGGAGGAAGAGGAATAACACAAATGAGAAAAAAAATCACATAAGACCATAAGACACAGGAGCAGAATCGGCCATTTGGCCCATCGAGTCTGCTCCACCATTTCATCATGAGCTGATCCAATCTGCCCTTTAGTCCCATTCCCCCACCTTCTCACCATAACCTTTGATGCCCTGACTACTCAGATACCTATCAATCTCTGCCTTAAACACACCCAATGACTTGGCCTCCACTGCTACCCGTGGCAACAAATGCCACAGATTCACCACTCTCTGACTAAAAAAAAATTCATCGCATCTCTGTTCTGAATGGGTGCCCTGTAAACCTTAAGTCATGCCCTCTTGTACTAGACTCCCCCAGTCACTGTCGAAATTGCATTCAGCAACGGGTATGGGCAAATATCCAGCCTACAGCTTATTGAAACTTTCTCCCCAATGTGAACCCGGTCGTGTGTTACAAGGTTAGATTACTGAGTGAATCCCTTCCCATATTCACAGCACGTGAATGGCCTCTCCCCAGTGGAACACAATGATGCAGCCTTGGTGGAGACAGTTGACAGAATCTCTTCCCAAAGTCTGAGCAGACGATCGGCCTCTAAGTGGTGTTAACTCGCTGGTGTTTTAGTAGACGAGATGATCGTGTGAATGCCTTCCCACATTCACAGGTCGAAGGCCTCTCCCCAGTGGAACTCACTTGTATGCCAGCAGATCAGATGACTGAGTGAATCCCTTCTCACAATCTGAGCGGGTGAAATCCCTCTCTGCTGTGTGAACTGAATGGTGAGTCACTAGGTGAGATGATTTGGTGAATCCCTGTCCACAGTCTGAGTAGGTGAACAGCCTCTCCCCAGTGTGAACTCGCTGGTGACTCTGTAGGTTGAAAGATCGAGTGAATCTATTCCCACAGTCTGGGCAGGTGAACAGCTACTCCCCAGTGTGAACATGATGGTGTCTTTGTAGGTTAGATGACTGAGTGAATCTCTTCCCACAGACTGAACAGGTGAAATCCCTCACTGCAGTGTGAACTGACTGGTGAGTCACTAGGTGAGATGATGTGGTGAATCTCTTCCCACAGTCTGAGCCACACAACCCCATCAGTTCCATTATCCAGATCACTGACAAACCATGTGAGAAGTAGCGGACCGAATACTGACCCCTGAACACCACAAGTCACTGCTGGCCAACCAGAAAAGGCCCCTTTTATTCCCACTCACTGCCTCTTGGCTGTCAGCCATTCCTCTATGCATGCCAGTATTACTTCTGACTTTTATCCTGTTAAGCAGTTTCATGTGTGACACCTTATCAGATGCTTTCTGAAAATCCAAGTAAATGATATCCAATGCCTCTCGTTTGTCCATCCTGCTTATGACTTCCTCGAAGATCTGTAACAGACTTGTCAGGTAAGATTTCCTTCTACAGAACCTATGCTGACTTTGTCTTATTATATCATTAGTCTCCTAGTACCCCAAAACCTCAACTGTTATCATGACTCCACGCTTTCCCAGCCACTGAGGTTAGGCCTACTGGACTAGAATTTGCTTTACTTTGCCTTCCTCCCTTCTCAAAGAGTGGATTGACATTTGCAATCTTCCTGTCCCCCAGGACTATGCCAGGATCAAGTGATTCTTGACGTGTCATGACCGATGCATCTGTTATCTCTCCAGCAACCTCTCTCAGGAATTTTGGGATGTAGTCCATCTGGTCCAGGTGACTTATCCACTTTAAGAACCTGAGTTTGCCTAGCACGTTTTCCTTTGTAATAGCAATGACACTCACTCCTGTTCCCTGACACTCACGGATCTCTGGCACACTGGTGGTGTCTTCCACAGACAAGATGGATGCAAAGTACCTATCAAGTTCATCTACCATCTCTTCCCCATTTGTACCCCATGAGCATCATTTTCCAGTGGTCCAATATCAACTCTCGCCTCCCTTTCGTATATTTTTATAACTGGTTTATATTATTGTATAGTTTGCTGTCATATTTCACCTTTCCCCTTATAGCTTTTATTTTAAATTTGCCTGTTGTTGGATGTTAAAAGCTACCCAATTATCCAACCAACTACTCACTTTTAATACCTTATATGCTTTTATACAGTCCTTAACTTCCTTTGTCAGCCACGATAGCCTAGCCCTGCTGTTTGAGAACTATGTCTGTGGGACATATCTATCCTGTACATTATGAACTATTCCCGGAAACGTCAGCAATTTCTGCTCTAGCGTCATCTCCACCAGCATCCTTCTCCAATCCACCTGAGGAATCACCTCTCTCACGCCTCTGAAATTCCCTTTCATTCCATTGAGATACTATGCATCTTGCCTGTGCTTCTCCCTCACAAATTGCAGTAGGAATTCAATCATATTATGATCACTGCCTTCTAATGGTTCCTTTACATTAACCTCCCTCATAAGATCTGGGTTATTACACAACACCCAATCTAAGATAGCAGTTCCCCGAGTAGGCTCAACCATCAGCTGCTCTAAAAAGCCATTTCGTTTGCATTCAATACATCCCCTCTTTTGCGATCTCACGCCAATCTGACTTTCCCAATCCTCCTGCAGATTGAAGTCACCCACTACAGTTGCGTCGTTAAATTTATTACATAAATGCCAAACATTCAGCAGTACCTGGGGCAGAAGTGAGGATACATGCTTTTACCAAGGAGAGGTGTTTTTGAAGCTGAAAGGCCTGAAGGTAGATAAGACATCGCAGAGTTCATAAAGAGGTAGCTGAAGAGATTGTGAAGGCATAAGAGTCATAAAACACTACAACACAGGAAAATGCCATTCGGCCAGTCTAGTCCGTGCTAAAGCATTAATCTTCCGAGTTCCAACAACTTCCACCTGGACCATAGCCCTCCATATGCTTCTCATCCAGTCACCTAAGCAAACTTCTCTTAGATTACAATCGTCCCTGCCACTTGCTCTGGCAGCTCGGTGCAGTCAGCCGGATTCTTTCGAGGAAATCTTGACTGACAAATCTCTTGGAATACTTTGCGGAAATAACAGGCAAGATAGATAAAGCAGAGGCAGTGTATGTTGTTTGCTTGGATTTTCAGATGATCTTCAACAAGGTACCCCATGCAAGGCTGATTGAGAAAGTAAGGAGGCATGGGATCCAAGGGCACATTGCTTTGTGCATCCAGAACTGGCTTGCTCACAGAAGACAAAGAGTGGTTGTAGACTGGTCATATTCTGCATGGAGGTCGGTGACCAGTGGTCTGCTTCAGGGATCTGTTCCGGGGCCCCTACCGTTCGTGACTTTTATAAATGACCTGGATGAGGAAGTGGAGGTATGGGTTAGTAAATTTGCTGATGACACAAAGGTTGGGTTAGGTTGCGGGGAGATATTGATAGTCTGCAAACCTGGGCTGAGAAATGGCAAATGAAGTTCAACCCAACGAAGTGTGATGTGGTTCATTTTCTTCGGTCAAATATGATAGAATATAGTATTAATGGTAAGCCTCTTGGCAGTGTTGAGGAACAGAGGGATCTTGGGGACGGAGTCCATAGGAGACTCAAAGCTGCTCTGTAGGTTGGCTCTGTGGTTAAGAAGCCATACTGTGCATTGGCCTTAATCAACCGCAGGCTTGAGTTTAAAAGCCGAGATGTAATGTTGCAGCTATATAGGACTTTGGTCAGACCCCACTTGGAGTACTGTGCTCAGTTCTGGTCGCCAAACTACAGGAAGGATGTGGAAGCCATAGAAAGGGTGCTGAGGAGATTAACGAGGATGTTGTTTGGAAAGGGGAGCATGCCTTTTGAGAACAGGTTGAGTGAACTCAGTCTTTTCTCCTTGGAGTGATGGAGGATGAGAGGTGACCTGATGGAGGTGTACAAGAAAATGAGAGACATTGATCGTGTGGATAGTTCGAGGCTTTTTCCCAGGGCTGAAATTGCTAGCACGAGAGGGCATAGTTTGAAGATGCTTGGAAGTAGGTACAGAGGAGATGTCAGGGGTAAGTTTTTTACACAGAGAGTGGTGAGTGCTTGGAATGGGCTGCCGGCAATGGTGGTGGAGGCGGACACGATAGGGTCTTTTAAGAGACTCCTGGATAGGTACACGGAGCTGAGAAAAATAGAGAACTGTGGGTAACCCCTGGCATTTCTAGAGCAAGGACATGTTCGGCATCGCTTTGTGAGCCAAAGGGCCTGTAACGTGCTGCAGGTTTTCTATGTTTCTAAGGTGCTGCACGTGAGGCTGCTGAACAGGATCACAGCTCATGGAATTACAGGAAAGAAACTTGTACTGACAAGGGAGAAAGAGTCAGAATAATGTGGGCAATTCTGTTTTGCTGTCGGTAACTAATGCTGTTCTGCAGGGGTCAGTATTGAGACCGCATCGTTTCATGTTAAATCTGAATGATATGGATGACGGAATTGTTACCTTGGTGACGAACATTGCAGTTGATACAAAGATAGGTACGGGACAGGTAGTTTAGAGCAAACTGGGAGTCTGCAGAAGGACTTTGATAGGTCTGGAGAATGCCTGCAAAGTAGCAGTTGAAATACAGTGTATGCAAGTCATGTACATTTGGTAGAAGTAATTGGGCATAGAAAAAAAAAAAATGGGAGAAACTTGAAAAAATTAGAGGTGCATAAGTGCTTGTGAGTCCTTGAGCAAGAGGCCCTAAAGGTTTGCTTGCAGATTGAGTTGATTAAGGATGACAACTGCAATGTTAGCAATATAAGAGCAAGGATGCGATACTATAGCTTTATAACGCATTGGGCAGATCACTGTTGGTGTATGGTGAGCAGATCCCAACCTGTACTTCCGACTTATTATCTGAGCAAAAGATGTGCTCGTATTGGAGTGGGTCCGGAGAAGTTTCAAAGAATGATTCCAGGAAGACCAAGAGTGGATGACTTGGATGAGGAAGTACGTGGGAAGGGATTCACTCAGTCACCCAACCTACAGAAATTTATCAATATCCACTGCTGCTGATTTCCACACACAAATAAATCAAAAGGGATTTCCCCAATCAAATCGATAATTAATCGATCAATAGCCCCCAAATTTGTTCAAATCCCAGACGCAGGCCCCAAATTTGTTACGAACCATAATGCTTTAGAAACAAGCCAGCAGCAATAGACTACACATGGAGTCTGGTTTTGATGTTAAATCTATCTTTATTAGAATCTACTTCTAATATTGCAACTTAAAGAAGATAAACAGAAGTTAACAGTGTTAAGTTTATAAATGTGTGTAAATGTAACTCCCAAACTATTGAGCTCGGGGGAAACAAGGCTTGGAGTCTTGAGATGGTAAAGTATGAAAGTTCAGTTCAACTACAGAATAGGTTATGAGAGAGAGATTTGTAATCCAGGGTAAATGGCGAGAGAATGCAAATATGTAGAATTCCACAGTTTCCACGGTGGTAAAACGAGAGAACAGTCACTGTAGATTTTATCCGTCATCGTTTCAAATCCACATACAAATTATCACCGAAAGTGACTTGTCACAAGGTGTATCGTCTTCAAGTGAATTACCCCAGGCAAGGGCTAACACATAAGTGGTCTCCACAGGATGCCCCAAATCTGATCCACTCCTATGGATCAAACGAGGTGACAATCACATATTCGATGTACGGTGAACGATAATTAACCCACCCTTGTGGGCATAGGAAAGTTCCAAACAGTGACCCTTGGCCACTAGATCCCTGGTTTCGATCCTTCCATTTTTCCTCCTTTGTCTCCATCTGACGCTGAGTGTCTGTGTCCTCGGTTAAAACTAAACAAGCTACAAGCGATGTAAACAAGCTGCAAGTCAGACTGAGTCAGCATCCTGATCTCTGTCTCTCTCTCTTAAAATGACAGTCCACAGCAAAGGAAACCCAGGGATTCATAACAACGGCAAATCCCCACTGTGAACTGACTGGTGTGCCAGTAGTTGTGATGACTGAGTGAATCCCTTCCCATAGACCGAGCAGGTGAATGGCTTTCCCCAGTGTGAACTCGCTGATGATTCTGTAGGTGGGATGACTGAGTGAATCCCTTCCCACAGACTGAGCAGGTGAATGGCTTCTCCCCAGTATGAACTCGCTGATGACTCAGTAACGTGGATGACTCAGAGAATCCCTTCCCACAGACTGAGCAGGTGAATGGCTTCTCCCCAGTGTGAACTCGCTTATGACTCTGTAGGGTGGATGACCGAGTGAATCCCTTCCCACAGACTGAGCAGGTGAACGGCTTCTCTCCAGTGTGAACTCGCTGGTGACTCAGTAGGGTGGATGACTGAGTGAATCCCTTCCCACAGTCTGAGCAGATAAATGGCTTCTCACCAGTGTGAACTCGCTGATGATTCTGTAGGTGGGATGACCGAGTGAATCCCTTCCCACAGACTGAGCAGGAGAACGGCTTCTCCCCAGTGTGAACTCTCTGATGATTCTGTAGGTTGGATGACTGAGTGAATCCCTTCCCACAGTCTGAGCAGGTGAATGGCTTCTCCCCAGTGTGAACTCGCTGATGACTCAGTAATCTGCATGACTCAGAGAATCCCTTCCCACAGACTGAGCAGGTGAACGGCTTCTCCCCAGTATGAACTGACTGGTGTGCCAGTAGTTGGGATGACCGAGTGAAACTCTTCCCACAGTCTGAGCAGGTGAACGGCTTCTCCCCAGTGTGAACTCGCTGATGACTCTGTAGGCTGGATAACTGAGTGAATCCCTTCCCACAGACTGAGCAGGTGAATGGCTTCTCCCCAGTGTGAACTCGCTGATGACTCTGTAGGATGGATGATCGAGTGAATCCCTTCCCACAGACTGAGCAGGTGAACGGCTTCTCCCCAGTGTGAACTCGCTGATGACTCTGTAGGCTGGATAACTGAGTGAATCCCTTCCCACAGGCTGAGCAGGTGAACGGCTTCTCCCCAGTGTGAACTCGCTGATGACTCTGTAGGATGGCTGACTGAGAGAATCCCTTCCCACAGACTGAGCAGTTGAACGGCCTCTCCCCAGTGTGAACTCGCTGATGTCTCTGTAGGGTGGATGAGTGAGCGAACCTCTTCCCACAGACTGAGCAGGTGAATGGCCTCTCCCCAGTGTGAACTCGCTGATGACTCAGTAGGGTGGATGACTGAGTGAATCTCTTCCCACATTCTGAGCAGGTGAACGGCCACTCCCCAGTATGAACTCGCTGATGATTCTGTAGTTGGGATGACTGAGTGAATCCCTTCCCACAGACTGAGCAGGTGAACGGCCTCTTCTTAGTGTGAACTCGCTTATGACTCTGTAGGTGGGATGACTGAGTGAATCCCTTCCCACAGACGGAGCAGGTGAATGGCCACTCCCCATTATGAACTGACTGGTGTGCCAGTAGTTGGGATGACTAAGTGAATCCTATCCCACATTCTGAGCAGATGAATGGCTTCTCCCCAGTGTGAACTCGCTGATGATTCTGTAGGTTGGATGACTGAGAGAATCCCTTCCCACAGACTCTGCAGGTGAACGGCTTCTCCCCAGTGTGAACTCGCTGATGACTCTGTAGGTGGGATGACTGAGTGAATCCCTTCCCACAGACTGAGCAGGTGAATGGCTTCTCCCCAGTATGAACTCGCTGATGACTCAGTAACGTGGATGACTCAGAGAATCCCTTCCCACAGACTGAGCAGGTGAATGGCTTCTCCCCAGTGTGAACTCGCTTATGACTCTGTAGGGTGGATGACCGAGTGAATCCCTTCCCACAGACTGAGCAGGTGAACGGCTTCTCTCCAGTGTGAACTCGCTGGTGACTCAGTAGGGTGGATGACTGAGTGAATCCCTTCCCACAGTCTGAGCAGATAAATGGCTTCTCACCTGTGTGAACTCGCTGATGATTCTGTAGGTGGGATGACCGAGTGAATCCCTTCCCACAGACTGAGCAGGAGAACGGCTTCTCCCCAGTGTGAACTCTCTGATGATTCTGTAGGTTGGATGACTGAGTGAATCCCTTCCCACAGTCTGAGCAGGTGAATGGCTTCTCCCCAGTGTGAACTCGCTGATGACTCAGTAATCTGCATGACTCAGAGAATCCCTTCCCACAGACTGAGCAGGTGAACGGCTTCTCCCCAGTATGAACTGACTGGTGTGCCAGTAGTTGGGATGACCGAGTGAAACTCTTCCCACAGTCTGAGCAGGTGAACGGCTTCTCCCCAGTGTGAACTCGCTGATGACTCTGTAGGCTGGATAACTGAGTGAATCCCTTCCCACAGACTGAGCAGGTGAATGGCTTCTCCCCAGTGTGAACTCGCTGATGACTCTGTAGGATGGATGATCGAGTGAATCCCTTCCCACAGACTGAGCAGGTGAACGGCTTCTCCCCAGTGTGAACTCGCTGATGACTCTGTAGGCTGGATAACTGAGTGAATCCCTTCCCACAGGCTGAGCAGGTGAACGGCTTCTCCCCAGTGTGAACTCGCTGATGACTCTGTAGGATGGCTGACTGAGAGAATCCCTTCCCACAGACTGAGCAGTTGAACGGCCTCTCCCCAGTGTGAACTCGCTGATGTCTCTGTAGGGTGGATGAGTGAGCGAACCTCTTCCCACAGACTGAGCAGGTGAATGGCCTCTCCCCAGTGTGAACTCGCTGATGACTCAGTAGGGTGGATGACTGAGTGAATCTCTTCCCACATTCTGAGCAGGTGAACGGCCACTCCCCAGTATGAACTCGCTGATGATTCTGTAGTTGGGATGACTGAGTGAATCCCTTCCCACAGACTGAGCAGGTGAACGGCCTCTTCTTAGTGTGAACTCGCTTATGACTCTGTAGGTGGGATGACTGAGTGAATCCCTTCCCACAGACGGAGCAGGTGAATGGCCACTCCCCATTATGAACTGACTGGTGTGCCAGTAGTTGGGATGACTAAGTGAATCCTATCCCACATTCTGAGCAGATGAATGGCTTCTCCCCAGTGTGAACTCGCTGATGATTCTGTAGGTTGGATGACTGAGAGAATCCCTTCCCACAGACTCTGCAGGTGAACGGCTTCTCCCCAGTGTGAACTCGCTGATGACTCTGTAGGTGGGATGACTGAGTGAATCCCTTCCCACAGTCTGAGCAGGTGAACGGCTTCTCCCCAGTGTGAACTCGCTGATGTCTCTGTAGGTTGAATGATGCAGTGAATCCCTTCCCGCAGACTGTGCAGGTGAATGGCTGCCCCCTGGTGTGAACACGCTGGTGTGCCATTAGGTCAGATGACCGAGAGAATCCCTTCCCCGAAATTCAGCAGATGACCAGCCTCTGCCCAGTGTGATCTGACTTGTTTCTCCACAGGTGGGTTGCCCGACAGAATCCTTTCTCACACACAGAACAGGTGAATGGCCTTGCCCAGTGTGAACTTGCTGATGTACCTTCAATTGAAATGACCGAGTGAATCCATTCCCACTGTCTGAGCAGGAAGGATGGTCGATTGAATCCCTTGCTCCAATTCTTAAATATCTAGACAGAGACAACAAAACTGTTGTGCCGTGTTTGAGATTCCTGGAGACAAATTCCTTCCCGTTTTTAACCTGTAAAAGATTTACAAAATCCATCAATGGGTGTAGGACAACATTTCAGATGAGATTTCTTGAGTTGCCAAGGTTTGATTTGGTATCACACTGTTACACTGAGGTTAAACCCAAGTTGGACAGAGAAATCATCTCCTGACTCGGCAGAGTGCTGGTATCTGGAATGACCATCAATCCCCATATGCGTTTCAAGTTCCAACTCCTTAAAGTGCAGGGTTACAAGCTGCAGCTGGATGCATTTCTTGTAAGTGAGGGCATCAGGGACACTACAGGTCTCCCCATCTTCCCTCCAATACCCCCCTCTAATTTGTAATAACCAGTGAGTACATAAGTCTTGCACTGCATTTTTTTTTACCCAGTGACAAGATGTGCACAGTGAATTTTATATAGAGAGGTATTCATTTTCACAGCTAGTAATCACTGTCAATAGGAACTTTGATCTCCTCTGGGTTCGATCCAGTTCATCTGCACTCTCACACAACCTATGTAGCAGGCCTGTAATGGGTAATGAAGGATTTTCTCACCAAAGTTTTTGTATATTGTCCATATATGGTTAGCTTGCTAAGTTACACTAAAAAAAAGTCAGATTTCCAAATATCAGTCCACTTCTTCCCACTTGCAAATTCTCCAGCAACTTTTGCAACACCAGAATACACACAAGTATCACCAGTTCTATATTCTACATAAATATTTACCCTGAACCCTCCCCCCACTCAATGACTGACAGTGGTGAACTCAGTTTCTATATTCCCCTGAAGCCTCCCCCAATTCTCCAGCAATGTTTGCATCGCCACAATACACACATCAGACAACGACTGACAGTGGTGAACTCAGTGATGGTAATGCCAATGAATACGAAGGGAAGGGCAGTAGTCTTTCTGTCTCACTGGAGTCTGGCACATTTGAGATGTGAAAGCTACTTGCTGCCCAAGGCAAAGGTGCTTGATATCATTATGTACCCAGAGAGAATGGGTCAAAACATGTTCTCGCGGGTAGAAAAGTGCAGAACGAGAGGAGGGAGCTCAAGCAACACTCACAAAATGCTGGAGGAATTCAACAGGCCAGGCAGCATCTATGGAAATGAGTACTAATGCTGAATTCCGCCGGCATTTTGTGCGTGTTGCTTGGATTTCCAGCATCTTCAGATTTTCTCATATTAGTGATTGGAGGTAGAACAAAGGTGATTTTCTCAACTGGTGATGTAAAAGATTTTGTTCCCTTTCTCCGAGTTCCTAATTCTTGCATTTAGATAGCTGGAGCTCAGCTCTGTCTGAAAGATCCATCGGTTCCCATTCCCTCATCAGCCGGAAGCTCCCCGGGGCCCGTGTACGGATCGTGGTGCTGAGAGAGAGGGACGAGAGCAGGACTGTGCCGGGATTGTTGGCCACGGTGTCCGGATTTCACAGGAATCGTTCTGAAGTCGGTGTTTAAGATAAAAACACAGAGAATCGTTCTTACCTGCACCCGACATTTTCAAGGCCTTCAGTGTACTGCGCGCATGCGTGATAGTCGGGGATGTCCTCAGACTGACGCCTGCGCATTTCATCGGCGCTTCAGCGCCGGCGAAATTCTTAACGCATGGCCTTATGGGTAATCACGGTGCCATTAAACATTTCTGCAAGCACCTGTTCAATGTCCATACCTCATTTTTTTTCGTGTGTATAGAAAAATCTGCAGCTGTTTTAACGCAGAAAGCGGCTCCTATAAGCAATATACTCAATATCAACCTGTATCTAATGACAAAGTAAAATGCAGTTATAAAACACAGGAGATTCTGCAGTTGCTGGGAATACAGAGACGCACGCATACAAAATGCTGGAGGAACTCTGCAGTTCAAGCAGCAACTAAGCAGCGGAGTACCCAGGCTAGGCATGCTGAAGGGGCTCGGCCTAAACTTTGTCTATTTATGCCTCTCCCACATTTGCTGCTTGACTGTTGATTTCCACCAGTATTTTGCAGAAATTAACCAGCATTTTTTTTTCGATCAACCAGTTTCCAAATGCTTCTAATCTTTCTTTTGCAGCTTTTCCTGCTGGTCTGATTCCTCCTCGTCGTCGTCAACTCTGGACCCCCATCTCTCTTTGCAGCCCCAAAGCCCTGACTCAATCTGGCAACTCTTTGGTTTCTGACTCTGCACCATCAAAGATTCCACTCGCTAGTCTGCTGTCAGACTTTAGAGGTGCATTGTGTTACGAGACCGCAGGTTCGTTTACTGTGAGTGTCCCTTTAAGTGCCTGAGTGAGGCGGGTCTGTGACGTGAAACACAAAGGAGGGGGAGAGAGAGAGAGAGAGAGAGAGAGAGGAGAGAGAGAGAGAGAGAGAGAGAGAGAGAGAGAGAGAGAGAGAGAGAGAGAGAGAGAGAGAGAGAGAGAGGGAGGGAGGGAGAGAGAGAGAGAGAGAGAGAGAGAGAAGGGGAGGGGAGAGGGGAGGAGAGAGGGGAGGGCTGATGGGGAGGGGAGGGGAGGAGGGGAAGGGGAGGCGTGAGAGGGTTGGAGGGGGAGAGGGGAGGGGAGGAGGGGAGGGTGGGGGGGATAGGGGAGGAAGGGTTAGTGGGGGGGAGGAACGAAGGAGGGGAGGGGGAGAGTGGGGAGGAGGGGAGGGGAATACGGGAGGGGAGGAGAGGGAGGGGAGGAGGGGAGGGGGGAGAGGGGAGGAGGGGAGAGGGGAGGGGGGACGAGGGAGGGGGGGAGAGGGGAGGAGGGGGAGAGGGGAGGAGGTGGAGGAGGGGGGGAGGGGAGGATGGAAGGATTTAGAGGGGGAGAGAGGGAGGGGGAGAGGGGGGAGGGGCAGAGGGGAGAGGGGCGAGGGGGGAGATGCGGGAGAGGGGAGAGAACGTCAAAACCACAGTGAGCTTATCGTCTTATTCAGACCGGAGAAAATCATGCAGGTGTATAAGATGAGAGAGGCATTGGTCGTGTGGATAGACAGAGGCTTTTTCCCCAGAGCAGAAACGGCTACACACCGAGGGGGAATAGGTTTAAGCTTCTTGGAAGTAGGTACAGAGGAGATGTCAGAGCTAAGCTTTGTTTAAGCAAAGAGTGGTGTGTGTGTGGGACGCACTGCCAGCGACGGTGGTAGAGGCGGATACAATAGGGTCTTTTAAGAGACTCTTAGATAGGTACATGGAGCTTAGGAAAATAGGGGGCTATGCGGTAGGGTAATTCTAAGCAGTTTCTAGAGTAAGTTACATGGTCGGCACAACATTGTGGGCCAAAGCGTCTGTAATGTGTTGCAGATTTCTATGATTCTATGAAATTCAAGGGAAATCTCTCCTCCCACAGAGTGGTGACTAGTTGCAACCTGTCATTTCAGGGTGAATGCGAAGGGAATGGCAGGGGTAGATTTTGATATTCTGATATGGAACAGAAACATCGGCAGGGACCTCTCTAGTGAGACACGGAATTTTGATACAGAAGTGATTTCATCTGTCACAGATCCACAATATTAAACACCAGACTAGTTTAAGGCTAACATCAGCAGAACAGACTCCTCCAATGCTCAGTGACCAGGGTTCAGTCCCTGGGTGCGATGAGCAGCCGCAAGAACTGCAGAATCTGACAGTAACAGTCCCTCATGAACCTGCAGCTGCCTTCAGTCACCGTGATGGTTAAACATTTAACACGGAGCTGATTTGAACTTCCTCCCTGATGTGAAGTTGCTGGTGTTGCAGCAGCTGGGATGATTGAGTAAAACTCTTTGCTCACTCCGGACAGAAATGTGGCCTCTATTTATTGTGAACTCACCGGAGCATCACAAGGTGGGTTAACTGAATGAGTCTCTTCGCACACAGAGAGCAGGTGAACGGCCGCTTCCCCAGAGCGAAGCTGTTGGTGTATCTGCGATGGCCGACTGAATCCCTTCCAAAATGAGAGCCGGTAACTGATATCTCACTGCTATCAACGTCCTGGCGATGTATCCAATCATTTCACGGACATGAGCACGTGTTCGGGCGCTCCTTGTAGCGAGTGGGACGCTGTCTTCTCCAACATCTCAGCCTCCACATTCAAGGGTCGGTGGCATTCAAGCGCTAGTGAACTGACACATTCAGCGGAGTGAGTGTCGCTTTAAGTGCCTGAGGGAGGCGGGGCTGTGACGTCACAAACGCGCTGCAGCAGAGTCAAGAGAGACAGAGCGGGAGAGTGGGAGGAGAGGGAGGAAAGAGAGAGAGGGAGAGGGAGAGGGAGAGGGAGAGGAAGAGAGAGAGAGTGTGTGAGAGAGACTTCAGCTTGTCACTGCTATGCCCAAAAGATTGGGTTGATCATCGGCACGCAGTGCACAACGGATGTGTGACTGTCACTTCGTATCATCCATATGTGTGGATTTGCTGGAGTATCCTGTGGTATGACTTTTGTTGGCCCTTACCTGGAATCGGGGTGTTCTGTGCTAACCACTTGAAGACGATATTCCTGCCACTGTCACCTGGTGATATTTCTAAGTGGATTTCGTAACGAATCGACGGATAAGATCTTCGGCGACAGATATTTCGTTTACCCAGCGTGGAATGTGTGTGGAATTCTTCGTAATTGCCTTCTCTCTACATGTTCGTGTGGATTTACAAATCTCTCCTCTCACCTCACTTGTTCCGTGGATTACTGAACTTTTTCACTTTACCATCTGAAGACTTTAAACATTGTTACCCAAGCTTGATAGTTTGGGAGCTATATATCCGCATAATACTGTTAACTTCTGTTTATTTTGTTTAATCTTTCATATTTGGAGTAGATACTGTTATGCCGTTGGCCCCCTCCTTTGTGAAAATCGCAAGAACTCTAGTTAAGGGGGGTCAACTGACCCAAGAGAGAGAGACGTGCGAAAGGCCACGTTCTCCCAAGAAGCAGAATAAAAGTGACTTTGACTATTGTCTCATGGAGACCACCTGAAAAGCCCTCGGGCAAAGTGGGCTGGTTGAGAGAGAGATCGCATTACCTGCAACTTGATTGACACCTGCGATCCCGTGAAGAAGTATAAAGGCGGGTCTGAGGGGAGGGCCCTCAGATGCACCAAGGAAACACACGAAGGAGAAACGCTAGAAATCCTGCGACAGCGTATATAGCTACAGCCGGTGGTGGGGTTCGTGTGCGTCCTTCCCTTGCCTGGGATTGGCGACTTCACCACGGAAGACGGCCTAGCTACAGGGGAAGCCACAGATGAGAGTCCATTCCCCCAACGAGACTTCCGACTACCTCCTACAGGTTGGAAAACCTGTCGGGTAAATGCTTAATGTTCTCTGTCTTTCTAACTAAAAGTGCACCAACGCGACACTTCCGCCGGCAACTAAGTGAAACTGCCGTGATCTAAAAGACTTTTAGATATCCAGTGAACGATATAAATCTACATTACCCCTAGACGACGATCGAGCTTGTGTTTTGAATGATTATTATTACACCGTGTTTTAGATTGAGTTTTGATGATCTGAATGTTTTGTATTAACCATACGTTTGTGCCCTTTTTGAATAAAACCGTTTGAAAATAGTAGCATCCGACTCAGCTGACCCATCTATCTTTGCTGGTAAGTTACCTGGTTACGGGGTTTTCGTAACAATACTAATATAGTGGTTATAACATCCAAACCAAACTCCATTAGTATCTATTGCTGCTGGTACGTAACAATTGCAAACAACCCAGCTGTCTGAGGCACAGTCCTTTAAAATTGGTGAAAATGACCCAAAACGTTGAAAAGAGGGGGGAAGAAGGAGTTTAACCAACTTCGTCCAGAGCCCTGAAGAACGTCACAACCACAGTGAGCTCATCGTCTTATTCAGCCTGGAGAAAATCATGCAGGAAATTCATGCAGATGTATAAGATGATGAGAGGCATTGGTCGTGTGAATAGCCAGAGGCTTTTTCCCAGGGCAGAAACGGCTAACACGAGGGGGAATAGATTTAAGCTGCTTGGAAGTAGGTACAGAGGAGATGTCAGAGCTAAGATTTTTAAGCAAAGAGTGGTGTGTGTGTGGAATGCACTGCCAGCGACGGTGGTAGAGGCGGATACAATAGGGTCTTTTAAGAGACTCTTAGATAGTTACATGGAGCTTAGGAAAATAGGTGGCTATGCGGTAGGGTAATTCTAAGCAGTTTCTAGAGTAAGATACATGGTCGGTACAACATTGTGGGCCAAAGCATCGGTAATATGTTGTAGATTTCGATGATTCTATGAAATTCAAGAGAAATCTCCTATCCCACGGAGTGGAGACTAGTTGCAAACCTGTCATCTCAGGGAGAGTGAGAGAGGAACGGCAGGGGTAGATTTTGATATACTGATATGGAACAGACTGCACGAGCCAGTTGGGCCGAGTGGCCTCTCTAGTGTACATTGTGAGTGTGGTAGAGACAGTAAGTACCTGAGACACGGGATTTGATACAGAACTGGTTTATCTTTCACAGGTCCACAATATTAAACACCAGTCTAGTTTAAGGCTAACATCAGCAGAACAGACTCCTCCAATGCTCAGTGACCAGGGTTCAGTCCTGGGTGCGATGAGCAGCCGCAAGAACTGCAGAATCTGACAGTAACAGTCCCTCATGAACCTGCAGCTGCCTTCAGTCACCGTGATGGTTAAACATTTAACACGGAGCTGATTTGAACTTCCTCCCTGATGTGCAGTTGCTGGTGTTGCAGCAGCTGGGATGATTGAGTAAAACTCTTTGCTCACTCCGGACAGAAATGTGGCCTCTATTTATTGTGAACTCACCGGAGCATCACAAGGTGGGTTAACTGAATGAGTCTCTTCGCACACACGGAGCAGGTGAACGGCCGCTTCCAGAGCGAAGCTGTTGGTGTATCTGCGATGGCCGACTGAATCCCTTCCAAAATGAGAGCCAGTGAATGACGTCACAGTGCTCTGAACGTCATGGCGGTGTATCCAATCAGATCACGGACATGGACAAATGGATCACTCCTTGTAGCGAGTGGGGCGCTGTCTTCTCCAGCATCTCCGCCTCCACATTCAAGGATCGGTGGCATTCAAGCGCTGGTGAACTGACAGATACAGCGGAACTAACGTGTTGTTGTGTTGGGATTTCCCAAACACAAATCCTTTGACATTGCTACACTGCTAAAATTTTGCAAAGCACGTCAGTGTGTGAAGGACAACAATTCAACTGAAATAATTTGAGTCTTCATGGTGCCTTCTGATAAAAACACTGTCACAACTCAAAACATTTTGAAGGAACAAAGCTTCATCTTTTAACTGGCCACAGTTCCGGTATCAGGCACAATAT
The DNA here is from genome assembly GCF_048418815.1 of Hemitrygon akajei. Lineage (NCBI taxonomy): Eukaryota > Metazoa > Chordata > Chondrichthyes > Myliobatiformes > Dasyatidae > Hemitrygon > Hemitrygon akajei. The sequence goes on along the minus strand of NW_027331978.1, from coordinate 937,262 downwards.
CAAACTCTCTGCTTCCCTCTCTGTGTCAAAATGGATCACTCCTCCCCTTCATCAGTCTGTGACTTGGCTCAGTTTGACTTCTGAGCATTCTGAGCATGCCGCCACACACCTACTGAGATCACAATTTATTTACACGGCTGTGACTAGAGACTTTCTGATTATTATGTCCCTCCCGGCATTTGACGGTGGTAAACTCAGAGTCAGCAATGGTATTGAACATCGGGAGTAGGTGATTAGGCTTTTTTGTTGGAGATCGATAAACTGCCGGTAGTGTGTGTCTGGATGAGTGGGTCGTTTTCAGACTGGAAGGAGGTAGCGTTTGGAGTACCCCAGAGATCAGTCCCTGACCACAGTTGTTCACAGTTTAATGTCCTGGCGGAGGCAACGAGATGTGAGATGCCCCAGTCTGCTGGTGAGGCAGAAAGAGTGGAGTTGGGGGAGGGGAGGCCATTCACATGCAATTTCGTAGCTTTGCAATCAGTACATAGTGCACTGTGGGGAGCACTGGCGGGTTCAAATCTGCTAATTAAATTTGCTGACGGCACTACATTGATCCGCCGGATCCCAAATAATAACGAGGCAGCCTACAGAGAAGAAGTCATCACCCCAACACAGTGGTGTCAAGAAAACAACCTCTCCCTCATTGTGACAAAAACAAAGGAGCTGGTTGTGGATTTCAGGAGGAATGGACACAGGGACCAAATTCAAAATTTCCAAGTCTGTTATTGACACAAAATGCACATTTTTATATTGATCATGACACAATGTATTTTATATATTGTTAATGACTTAAAACATATTTATAGATTGTTACTGACAGAGAATCGTACAATTTGTGTTCCGTGTGTTATCTGAATGTACTTGCCTGTGATGCTGCCACAAGTCAGTGTTTCTCTGTCCCTGTACCTTCCCGTATTTGTGCACTTGGCAATAAATTCAACACGACCTGAGAAAGCTCGATGAGATTTGATTAGTGATGATCATCTTGGCAGCTCGGTAGGTGGAATGTATGAGACAGTACACTGTTAAATGCAAAACCCTAACAGTGTCGATGATCAGAGGGATCTTAGACTCCAAGTTCATCGCTCCCTGAAGGAGACTGCACAGATTGATCGGGTGGTTAAGAAGGCAAATGACATGGTTGTCTTTATTAGTTGAAGCATTGAGTTCAAAAGTCGGGAAGTTGTTTTGCGGCTGTTAAGAGCCTGCGGTCGTACTGTGACTGTTTCTTTAGGAGCGCCGGCGTGAGGAGGCGGGGCTATGACGTCAGTCACAGGCTGACAGCGCTGACTGTGGACTGAACTATAAGAGAGAGAGAGCGATCTGCAGACAGGCAGTCGGCCAGTCTAAAGAGAGAGAGAGACTGGAAAAGCTGATCGCTTCAGTTAGTCGCAGCTGAGGCTTGGAACTCTCCTATGCCCACAAGAGTGGGTTGATCATCGGTACACGGAACCACAACGAATGTGTGTGGCTGTCACTTCGTAAAATCCATAGGAGTGGGTTTTGGAATATCTTGTGTTAATCCTTGCCTGGGATTGCCTGTGTGATAACCCCTGGAAGACGGTATTCCTGTGACAGGTCACTTTCGCTGATAACTCGTATGTGGACGGATTCAACGGATAAGAACTTCGTTGACGGTTATCTTGATGTAACGGCCTTTTCTCTACGTTTCATCCTGGATCACAAATATCTCTCTCCCATCATTTATTCCGTGGATTACTGAACTTTCCTACTTTACCATCTCAAGACTCTGAGCTTTGTTCCCTCACGCTCGGTGGTCTGGGAGTTATATTTACGCATAAATACACTTAACACTGTTAACTTTCCTTTATTTCGTTAAGTTACTATTTTATAAGTAGACACTAATAAAGAAAGTGGTTTTAACATCAAAACCAGACTCCAGTGTGAACTCTATTGCTGCTGGTTCGTTTCTGAAACGTTACAGTTCGTAACACAGTTTTATAAAACTAGTTACACCACATCTGGAGTGTTTCATATAGTTCTGGTCGCCCCCATTCTCGGAGTGCTGTCGGGGCTTTGGAGAGGGCGCAGAAGAGGTTTACCAGATACTGCCTGTATTAGAGGGCATGAGCTATAACGAGAGGCTGGACAATCTTGTGTTGTTTTCTCCAGAGCGGAGCAGGCTGGGGTGAGACTGGATGGACGTTTATAAGATTACGGGAGGAATAGATAGAGTGGACAGACGATATATTTTTCCTGGGGTTTGAAATGTCTAATACATTTAAGGTGAGAGGAGATCTGAGAGCCAAGTTTGCTTCTTTCCACAGAGTAGTGGGTAGCTCGAGTCACTGCCTGGGGTTGGGGGGGGGGGGGAAACACCAATCCTGTCACGTGATCCCGTGTCCTGTTCACGTTTTCCGCAGATCTGCAGCATCTGCGGGTCACTGCTCTACGTGTACGTGTAGCTTCATCTTTCCCCGTTCAGACAAGGCAGTGAGATCCGGATCTGTCACGTCCTCTCGTTGTGGTGGATAATATGGATTTTCGGCAATATTTTCAGCATGTTTCATTTCACTGTTTTTATCTGCTGAAGTGCTGCCAATGTTTCTGGGTGTCTGACCCATTTATGTGAGAATTTAGCCTTTTCTATTTCTCTGAGCTTCTCATAAATGTGTACAGTTTAGTGAAGCTTCACTCCACTACTTCCAAAGCAACAACCCAGTCAGTCAAATAGTTCCACACAATTAAAATAGTTTATTACATCGTTTTTTTTTCATTTCGTACTATTTATATAATTTAACTATGTAATATTTATATTATTATATTAAATCACAATTGTTAAAATCTATGGTTATGAATTAGGTTCTACTGCTGCCGCAGAGACAACGAATTTCATGACATATGCCGGTGCTATTAAACCTGATTCTGATATTGATATGCGAGACCCACCACCGGTCACCTGATCCCAGTTACCGCAGATCGTAATGAGAGATTGAAGCATTTTCCATATATTTGCTTTCCACAGAAATGACAACAGTTCAGTTTCCTTCTGAGATTCCAGAGCAGAAGCTCAGTGTGTCTAATATTTCCACACAATTAAAATGGGGTACTTGTTTATTCTTATTACGTACTGAGATACAGTGAAAATCTTGCCTGATGTACCATCCACACAGATCGATACATTACAACAGTACATTGAGCTGATATACGACAAAACACTCACTGTAACAAAGCATTATGGCTGCAGAGAAAGTGCAGTGCAGACAGACATATGGTGCAGGGTCACGTCGAGTTACATTGTGAGGCCGAGTCCATTTTATCATTCATTTGGCTTATAACTGCAGACAGGAAGCCGTCCTTCAGCCTGGTGTTACGCACTTTAAGGCTTTTGTATCTCTCCGCCAATGTGGGAGCGGGTTTGCTGCAAAAATGTCCTGGTTATGAGGTTACTTGAGTACATGGCCTGCTTTTCCGAGGGAGGGGAAGTATAGGAAGAGTCCACGGACTGGAGACTTGTTTCTCTGATGTTCTCTGCCCTGCAAAGTTCTCTGCAGTTCCTTGCAGTCATGGGCAGAGCAGTAGCCGTACGAAGGAGTAAAGTATCGACAAGAAGCTCAGAGACCTCGGCCTTCACCCTGCCTTGTGTAGCTGGATCCTGTCAGATCGCCGGCAGGTGGTAAGAGTGGGCTCCATCTCCTCTGTCTCTCTGACCCTCAGCACACATACCCCACAGGGTTGTCTCTTTGGCCCCCTCCTTTACTCTCTGTGCACCCATGACATGTGTCGCCACCCGCAGCTCCAATCTGCTAATTAAATTTGCTGACAGCACTACATTGATTGGCCTAATCTGAAATACTGATAACAATCGATCAAATGCCTCCTGACAAGGCTCGGTCCAAACAAAGTTTTCACCCTTCTTCAGGAGATTAGTCAGAGGAAGAGCGATAGCATCAAAGTTCTTACAGAACTTACGATAATATCCATCCATTCCCAGAAACCTTCTAAGAGCCTTCTTAGCAGTCATAATAGGAACTTGAGAAATTGCCTCGACTTTTGCCCGAACAGGAGCCAACTTGCTTTGACCTACAACATAGCCAAGACAGGTCACCGTGTCATGGCCAAATTCACTCTCAGCCAAATTAACTGTAAGGCTGGCCTGGGAAAACCTGTCAAACAGCTTCTCTACTGCAGAGATATGCTCTTCTCAAGTGTCAATCCCTGTGACTAAGTCATCAATATAAGCATCTGTGTGTTCTAACCCTCGAATTACAAAATCAATCATTCTTTGGAATGTTCCTGGAGCATTTTTGTATTAAGATATTGTATTCACACAAACCAGATAGTGTCACAAATGCAGAAATTTCTCTACCTCTGTCCGTCAATGGAACACACCAATACCCTATCAACAGATCAATCTTTGTAAGAAATTAGCTATTCCAACCTTATCGTTGTTTTTGTTACTGCATTTTCCTTCCTATAATCAGTGCAACATCTAACACTACCATTAGGTTTGGGCACAATAACGCATGGTGACTCCAATCTGATGCTGAAGGACTAATAATACCATTTTCCAGCATATATTCAATTTCTTCCTCAGCCAATTTACACTTTTCTACGTTCATGCGATATAGGTGTTGTTAAATAGGTTTCGCTTGACCAATATCTACATCATGTACTGCGACCGTGGTTTGCTTGGGAATATCCGGAAATAAATCTTTAAACATTAGAATTAATTCCTTCAGCTGTTGTTGTTGCTTTGGCTGCAGATGAGCAAACTTGTTATCAATGTTTTCTGGAACAACCGAGTTCATTAGCCTAACTGGGACCAGGTTTGACTTGTGAAAAGTCTCAGACCAGTCAATTGTTTCATTCTCAGGGTTGCCAGATTCATATGTTTTAACAACAACACTCACAGATGGTGCCTGCTTGTCAAATTAAGGCTTTATTATATTTATGTGCACCACCTGTGTTAGTTTACGTTGGTCGGATGTTTTAATAACATAATTCAGATTATTAATTTGAGAGATTATTTCATGCGGTCTATTGAATTTCACCTTAAGTGGATTTGTCAACATTGGAGATAAGGCTAGCACCTTATCTCCCACCTGGTATTTTCTTTCGCGAGCCTGCTTATCAAAGCAACACTTCATTTTGTCTTGAGAAATCATTAAGTTTTCTCTACAGGATTGGTGTAATATATTTTTGAAATTCAAAACATAGCCTAACAAGTTAATATGTACATCTCCATCAATCCACTGTTCCTTTAACAAGGTCAAAGGTCCTCTCACTCTATGACCAAATGCCAGTTCAAATGGTCTAAAGTCCAATGATTCCTGGACCAACTCTCTGACTGCAAACAAAAACAAATGTATTCCTTCATCCCAGTCTTTTCCATTTTCAACACAATATGTCCTAATCATTGTTTTGTGGGTAGAATGAAAATTTTCTACAGCACCCTGTGATTCCGGATGGTATGCAGACAATATAACTTGTTTAGCTCCCAGTTCATAAACTACCTGCTGGAATAATCCAGATGTAAAGTTACTTCCTTGTTCAGACTGGATTTCTTTAGGTAAACCAAATAAAGTAAAAAGCTTGGTAAGAGCCTTCGCCACAGTTTTAGCTTTAATATTGCTGAAAGGTATTGCCTCTGGGAATCTGGATGCAGTACACATAATAGTTAGCAAATACTGATGGCCAGCTTTAGTCTTTGGCAATGGGCCAACACAATCCACTATAAATGTTAAAAAGGGTTCACCGAATGTAGGTATAGGCCGGAGTGGGGCCACTGGGGTGACCTGATTAGGTTTACCCACAACTTGACAAATGTGACAGCTTCTGCGAAAGGTCACAACATCTTTCCTCAAATTCGGCCAGTAAAATTATTTCATAATCCTGTTTACAGTTTTATTCACTCCAAAATGTCGTTATAGGTCAGTTGTTGAGAGCGCCCTCTTCTTTGTGGTGGCGTGTTGGGGAGGAAGCATTAAGAAGAAGGACGCCTCACGTCTTAATAAGCTGGTAAGGAGGGCGGGCTGTGTCGTGGGCAAAGTACTGGAGAGTTTAACATTGGTAGCTGAGCGAAGGGCGCTGAGTAGGCTACGGTCAATTATGGAAAACCCTGAACATCCTCTACATAGCACCATCCAGAGACAGAGAAGCAGTTTCAGTGACAGGTTACTGTCGATGCAATGCTCCTCAGACAGGATGAAGAGGTCAATACTCCCCAATGCCATTCGGCTTTACAATTCAACTGCCAGGACTTAAGAACTTTTTTTAAAGCTATTATTAATGCTTTTTTTGAGTTAGTGATTTAGATGCATATCATATTATTACTGAGTTAAGTATTGTATGTAATGAGTTTTTGCTACAACAAGTGTATGGGACATTGGAAAAAAATGTTGAATTTCCCCATGGGGATGAATAAAGTATCTATCTATCTATCTACCTAAAGCCATACTGTGGGCCATGGTTAAAATTTCAGTCCTATAAACTGTAGGAACTACAACTTGGTGAACAATTGCCCATGCCTCACTCACTTCTATAGCAGGTGGCTTCCAATTCCTCATTAACACTCCATCCTTGAGATAATACCCTACTGGCATTTTCTTGATCTCATCATCTGAGAGAGCTAATTTTTAAAACTTCAATCTCAGGGTCTGGGTTCTGTTCTGCTATAAACTCCTTCCTTGACAGGGATAAATCTTTCTCATCAGACTTACTAACGGAATCCTGTTGAAACAATGAAGGCAGTAAAGTCCCTGACAATGCATCATAACCGGAATCCTGATTTTGGCCATCATGGGTATCAGAATCATGCTGCACAGACCGTCTGCGTCGGCAGACTTTTTAGCCATACTTCGAGATACTGGGCAGGAAAGATAAATGTTAAAATCCATCTGTGGGTCGTCAGTGGTTGGCTTAGTTGTCAACAGCACTGCAGGAACAACTTCACCATCTGCCAGGTCATCCCCTAACAACAAAGTAACATCTTCCACCGGTAAACTGGAGCACAATCCGATTTTAACAGGTCCCGAAACCAACCCTGACTGTAAAGTTACCTTGTACAACGGCACAGAAACCATGCTGCCCCCAATGCATCACCAAACTTTAGAACACTGTCTAATATAAGTGACTGGGAAGCCCCAGTAACTCGAAGAATTTTCACTGGTACCGGGGTTGACTCCTCCTTTACTAATACAAACCCATCTGACATAAAATGATCGAATCGCTTCTTAACTCGGTCAGACCTCTCAGTCCTTATCTGAGCCTTAACAGAATGTTCAAAACACTGTGGGTTTAGAGGTGCTTCAACATACTGAACACCGGCATTTGGGACTGCCTTCTTTTCGTTTTTCCTCTTCAGGATGGAACAAATTGCCATCTTATGACCAGCTTTCTGGCAATAGTAACAAGTAAGATTAGAATATTTCTCCTTCAACTGTTTCCCTTCATCCTTACTCTTGTCACTAGTCCCAGCTTTAATTTCTGGTTTACCCTGATGATCCCTGCTACTCTTTTGGAAGCTCTTATTCGGGGTGTTAGGGGTAACCCTACTTTGTAACGGGGTCCAAAATAGACCCCATGAACTCTGCTGCTATTAAGAGAGAGAGGGGGAGGCGTCCAGAGCGATGAGAGAGTGGGACAGAAACTTCTCGAAACAATGATGCTGGAAGTATTTATCAGCCTCTGCCTCGTCAAATGGAGGTACCAATTTAACTTCCCGGCTGGCCTCAAACTTATCACCAGAGTCTAACACTCGACCCCTTTGCTGCAATCCCTCTATCTTTTCCAGCTCGAACAGCCTCTGTCTTTCTGCTTCCTCCCTCTGTTTTTCTGCCTCTCTAGCCTCAAACTGCCTCTGCCTTTCCGCAGCCTCCATCTTTAATTTTTCTCACTTGTACTGGAGCTCAAGCTCACTAGGTTTACTTTCAGGAAACACCTCCAATTCCTCCACTTTAAACACATCTGTGCCCTCCTGATTGTCAATTTCACCTTATCAAGTTTTAACCTTTTGGCAATACTCAACAACTCAAAAGTTCTGACGTCCTCTAATGCCTCAGAGGTTGGTGCTTCCAGACATCTATCAGCATCCATTGCTGCTGATTTTCCACACACAAATCAATCAAAAGGGATTTCCCCAATGAAATCGATAATAAATCAATACGTCCCCAAATCTGTTCATATCTCGGACGCAGGCCCCAATTGTGTTATGAATCGCAACGCTTTAGACACGAACCAGCAGCAATAAACTACACTTGGAGTCTGTTTTTGATGTTTAAACTACCTTTATTAGGATCTACTTATAATATAGTGTTACGTACCCCGTAACTGGGTGTCTTACCAGCAAAGATAGAAGTATCCATTGGAGTCTGGTACTATTATCAAAACAGTGTTTATTAGTAAAATATACAAATCAATATCAACAATGCAAATATACGGATAATACACGTTAGCAATACTAAACCTAAAAGTGTGGGTATAATAATAATCAATAATAAACAAGCTCTATCGATGTCTACGGGATAATGAATTGTCATATGTGAATATAATGTTCAGTTCTGTTCATACAGGCTGAGGTAGTTGTTGGTCGATGTGTTGTAATTGTTGGAGAGAGAGAGAAAGAGAGCAAGCAAACAGTGACAGCCAGTCAAACATTCCTTTACGTTCTTGATCCATCGATGTGTTGTTGTGGCCATTCAGGTATGACCCCTCTGTCCTTTTGCTAGACCGTTCTTCTATGGTGGACTCGTCAGCCAGGCAAGGGTGGACACACACACAAGCCCCCACCGGCCTCGCTATAAACACTGTGAGTTAAAATTGACCGATCCTTCGTTCGGTCTCTGATGCCCCACACTTTCTCGTGGGTTCCAACACTTAAGCAGTGCTCACTAGTGTGTCTCTTGGTGCGTCTGAGGGGTGTCCCCCCAGACCTCACTTTTATCCCTACTGACGGGGTCTCAGGTGTCAATCAGTTTTGAATGGCTTAGCCCATCAAACCAGCCCACTCCGTTTGTCCACTGAGGAGTTTTAATGAACAGAATGGTACCAAGTAAACAGCCCTCTCCGGAGCCATAGGTCTTACAGGAGTCATAATATGGTGGAACAACAAGTCTCTTCCTCCCTGTGTTAGCTCTCCCTTATCTGAAGCAAATGTTCCAGTCCAAGTATGTTTTTGTTCCATTTCTTTCTCTCTCATTAGCAGCCTGGCAGCAGTAACGGTTTGTAATTCTCCCAAGGGAGGGGGACATGGGCAACCCTGCACCCTTCTGCCCATCAGAGCTGTTCATCCTTTGTAACAATAGTAACTTAAACAAGATATACAGAAGTTAACAGTGTTATGTGTATATATGTGTGTAAATAAAACTCCCAAAGTATTGAGCTCGGGGGAAACAAGGCTTGGAGTCTTGAGATGGTAAAGTATGAAAGTACAGTTCAACCACAGAATAGGTGATGAGAGAGATATTTGTAATCCAGGGTAAATGTCAAGAGAAGGCAATTATGTCGAATTCCACAGGTTCCATGGTCGTAAAACAAGAGAACAGTCACGGTAGATTTTATCTGTCATCCTTCCAAATCCACATACAAATGATCACCGAAAGTGACTTGTCACAAGGGGTATCGTCTTCAAATGAATTACCACACCACACCCAGGCAAGGGTTTACACAACAGTGGTCTTCACAGGATACCCCAAATCAGATCCACTCCTATAGCTCAAACAAAGTAACAACCACACATTTGATTTATGCTGAATCGATAATTAACCCACCATTCTGGGCATAGGAAAATTCCAACAGTGACCCTTGGCAACTCGTTCCCTGGTTTCGATCCTTCCATTTTTCCTCCTTCATCTCCATCTGACTCAGAGTGTCTGTGTCCTCGGTTAAAACTAAACAAACTGCGAGCAATGTAAACAAGCTGCAAGTCAGACTGATTCACCTTCTTAATCTCTCTCTCTCCCTCTCTCTCTCAAAATAACAGTCCACAGCAAACGAAACCTAGGGATTCAAAACAACGGCCACTCCCCATTGTGAACTGACTGGTGTGCCAGTAGTTGGGATGACTGAGTGAATCCTTTCCCACATTCTGAGCAGGTGAACGGCCTCTCCCCAGTGTGAACTCGCTGATGACTCTGTAGGGTGGATGACCGAGTGAATCTGCTCCCACAGTCTGAGCAGGTGAATAGCTTCTCCCCAGTGTGAACTCGCTGGTGTCTCTGTAGGTTGCATGACAGAGTGAATCTCTTCCCACAGACTGAGCAGGTGAACGGCCTTTCCCCAGTGTGAACTCGCTGATGTCTCTGTAGTTAGGATGACTGAGTAAATCTCTTCCCACATTCTGAACAGGTGACTGGCTTCTCCCCAGTGTGAACTCGCTGATGACTCTGTAGGTTGGATGAATCAGTGAATCCCTTCCCACATTCTGAGCAGATGAACGGCTTCTCCCCAGTGTGAACTCGCTGGTGTCTCTGTAGGCTGGATAACTGAGTGAATCTGCTCCCACAGTCTGAGCAGGTGAATGGCCTCTCCCCAGTGTGAACTCGCTGATGTCTCTGTAGTTGGGATGACTGAGTGAATCTCTTCCCACATTCTGAACAGGTGAACGGCTTCTCCCCAGTGTGAACTCGCTGGTGTCTCTGTAGGGTTGATGAATGAGTGAATCTCTTTCCACAGACTGAGCAAGTGAACGGCCTCTCCCCAGTGTGAACTCGCTGATGACTCTGTAGGTTGGATGGATCAGTGAATCTCTTCCCACAGACTGAGCAGGTGAACAGCTTCTCCCCAGTGTGAACACGCTGGTGTCTCTGTAGTTGGGATGACTGAGTGAATCTCTTCCCACAGACGGAGCAGGTGAATGGCCTCTCCCCAGTGTGAACTCGCTGATGACTCTGTAGTTGGGATGACTGAGTAAATCTCTTCCCACATTCTGAACAGGTGAACGGCTTCTCCCCAGTGTGAACTCGCTGATGACTCTGTAGGTTGGATGAGTGAGTGAATCCCTTCCCACAGACTGAGCAGGTGAATAGCTTCTCCCCAGTGTGAACTCGCTGATGACTCTGTAGGTTGGATGGATCAGTGAATCCCTTCCCACATTCTGAGCAGATGAACGGCTTCTCCCCAGTGTGAACTCGCTGATGACTCTGTAGTTGGGATGACTGAGTGAATTCCTTCCCACATTCTGAGCAGATGAACGGCTTCTCCCCAGTGTGAACTCGCTGATGACTCTGTAGGCTGGATAAATGAGTGAATCTCTTCCCACAGACTGAGCAGGTGAATGGCTTCTCCCCAGTGTGAACTCGCTGATGTCTCTGTAGGCTGGATAACTGAGTGAATCTCTTCCCACATTCTGAGCAGGTGAACGGCTTCTCCCCAGTGTGAACTCGCTGATGACTCTGCAGGTTGGATGACTGAGTGAATCCCTTCCCACAGACTGAGCAGGTGAATGGCTTCTCCCCTGTGTGAACTCGCTGGTGTTTCCATAGGGTGGAAGAGTGAGTGAATCTCTTCTCACAGAATGTGCAGGTGAACGGCCGCTCCCTGGTGTGAACTCGCTGGTGAGCCATTAGGTCAGATGACTGAGTGAATCCTTTCCCAGAAATTCAACAGATGACCAGCCTCTGCCCAGTGTGGTGTGAACTGACTGGTGTGTCCACAGGTGGGAAGAACAACTGAATCCTTTCTCACAGACAGAACAGATGAATGGCCTTGCCCAGTGTGAACTTGCTGATGTACCTTCAATTGTGATGACCGAGTGAATCCATTCCCACTGTCTGAGCAGGTGAACGGCCTTTCTCATGTGTAAAATGATGGGTGTGCCAGTTGGTCAAATGACCGAGTGAATCCCTCCCCACTGTCTGAGCAGGAAGGATGGTCGATAGGATCCCTTGTTCCACTTCTTAAACATCTAGACAGAGACAACAAAACTGGTGTGCCGTGTTTGAGCTTCCGGAGACAAATTCCTTCTTGTTTTTAACCTGTAAAAGATTTACAAAATCCATCAATGGGTGTAGGACAACATTTCAGATGAGATTACATGAGTTGCCAAGGTTTGATCTGGTATCACACTGTTACAGTGAGGTTAAACCCAAGTTGGACAGAGAAATCATCTCCTGACTGGGCAGAGTGCTGATATCTGGAATGACCACCAATTCCCTGATGCTCTTCCTGTCCCTGTAAGAATGGGGCATTTCTGCCATCTCCAATTTGAGCGTTGGCTCAGTTTGACTCTCTCCATTGGTATTACTCCCTGTTTTTGCTGAGCAACATGGGTTCCTGGCCGCACAGTAACTGAAACAGTCTCACGCAAATAGTTTTTCTTGATGTGCGTCTGGGATTTTCTTTAATGTATTATGAACTTAAAGTGCTACAGTTTTAACGCCATATAAAAAATTCCTGCTGAGATGAATGGTTGGTCCGCACAGCTGTTAAAAGGACTTAGAATGAATTTTTGTATTATTGTCACAGTCATAGAAAATTACAACACAGAAACAGGCACTTTGGGCCATCTAGTCTGTGATGAACTATTTAATCTGCCCACTCCCAGACCCCTACCATCCAGGTACCTACACGAACCTCTTAAATGTTGAAATCGAGCTCGCATGCACCACTTGTGCTGGCTGCTCATTCCACAGCCGGATAACCGTCTGTGTGAAGAAGTTTCCCCTCATGTTACCCTTAACATTTCACCTTTCACCTTAACACATGGCCTCTGGTTGTACTCCCACCCCATCTCAGTGGTAAAAGCCAGCTTGCATTTACACTATCTATGCCCCTCTATCACAATCAAATCTCCCGTCAATCTCCTACATTCCAAGGAATAAATTCCTGACCTGTTCAATCTTTCCTTATAACCCAAGTCCTCTAGACCTGGCAACATCCTTGTGAATTTTCTCTGAACTCTTTCAAAGTCTTTACATCTTTCCTGTAGGTTGGTGATCAAAACTGCACTCAATACTCCAAATTAGGCCTCACCAATGTCTTCTACAAGTCAACATAACATCCATCTATTGTTGTCAGTACTTTTGTTCATGAAGGCCATTGGGCTAAAATCTTCCCTTCCATCTCTATCTAACTGTGAAACCACTTTCAGTGAATTAAGGACTTTCTTCTACAACAGGTCTCTTTCTTCTACAAGACTCCTCCATGCCCAACCAGTCACTGTGAAAGGTAGGTCATACCAAAGTGCAACAACTCACACGTGTCTGCATTAAATTCCATTTTCGATTTCTCAAACCGTTTTGCCAGCTGGTCCAGATCGCACTGCAGGTTTAAATGCTTTTTTGACATTGACTAGGTGGGCCAAAGAGCCTGTTTCTTTACTGAACTTCTCCATGTTTCTATGACAGAGAAGCTGGCCAAACTTGTTTGGAAGGGAAAGGGTAGGAGTGACAATTGAGCAGCAGTGGCTGGGGTTTCTAGAGCAATTCGGGAGTTGAGTGGTTCCACAGAAGTGGAAGCATTAGAAAGACAGGAGGACACAACTGTGGCTAAAATGAGAAGCCAAAGCCAACATAAATGTCAAAGAGAGGGCAAACAAAAGAACAAAAACTATTCAGAAGCTTTGAGAAACCAAAAGAAGACAACAAAAAAAGTCAGCTGAGCTCAGTGCGTGGAATCATGATTTGTAGTCATTAATGGGTCTCGGTAGCGCCCAACAGTCTGAGGCATTTAGAGGAACAAAATATACGAGGCTTCAATTTCTCTTCAAAAGCAAGGTTCCCTGGACCAGTTACCTTTCAACTTTCATTTTGGCAGCCACATACAAACACCGCATCCTCAAAAATTCACATCTGAAGGCCTCCCACTTACAGGTACTCCTTTGCCAGGAAACAACCTGTCCCAAACCACACTTGTCAGATCCTTTCTGATACCTTCAAAATTGACCTTTCTGCAATTTAGTACCTCAACCCGTGGTCCAGACCTCTGTTTTTCCATATTTACTTTGAATATCATGGCATTCTGTCACCACCCTGGATCATTTCCTAACAGCTTCTACATCGGGAATTCTACATACTGATTAAGGGCACATTTGAGAAACTTTACCCGATCTAATCCTTTTACAGTATGGGAGTCCCAGTCAATATATGGAAAGTTAAAATCACTTACTGGAACAACCTTTGGTTCTTGGCATGGTCTGCAATCTCTCTACAAATATCTCTAAATCCGTCAGACTGTTGGGTGTAAACAAGCCCCTAAAATGGCTACAATATCATAATTCCCTGTCCTGAGCTCATCTGGCTTTCCTACGATGCTTCTTGCATGGTGATATACACAGCTCAGCACATTCATCGCACCATGCTCAACCATTTGATTGCTGACTCTGTCTGAAGTCTGAACAACATCTGACTTGTGTCAAGAAAACAAACTCCCCCTCATTGTCACAAAAACAGAGGAGCTGATTGTGGATTGCAGGAGGAATGGAGACACTCTAACCCCTGTTGACATCAAAGGATCTGGGGCTGAGAGGGTGAACAGCTTTAAGATCCTCGGCATAAACATCACCAAGCATCTCACATGGTCTGTACATACCGGCTGTGTTGTGAAAAGAGCACAGCAGCACCTCTTTCACCTCAGATAGTTGAAGAAGTTGTGAATGGGGCCCGAAATCCTGAGGACTTTCTACAGGGACACAATTGAGAGCATCCTGACTGGCTGCATCACTGCCTGGTATGGGAACTGTACTTCCCTTAATCTCATAAACCTGCAGAGAGTGGTGCGGACAGCCCAGCGCATCTGTAGATGTGAACTTCCCACTATTCAGGACATTTACAGAGACAGGTGTGGAAAAAGGGCCCAAAAGATATTGGGGACCCAATTCAGCACAACCACAAACTGTTCCTGCTGCTACCATCTAGGAAACGGTACCACAGCAAAAGGACCAACAGGCTCCAGGACATCATCTTCTACCAGGCCATCAGACTGATTAATTCATGCTAATACAATTGCATATCTATGTTATACTGACTATTCTATGCACAAACTATTTATTATAAATTACTATAAATTACACATTGCACATTTAGATGGAGATGTAACGTAAAGACTTCTACTCCTCATGTATATGTATGTAAGAAAGTCAATTCAATTCAAATCACCCTCTCCACTATCTGTCCTATCATTCTGGCTCCCATTCCCCCTACAAATTATTTTAACCACATCAGCAGCCCCCTCCACCACACTTGCTCTCGCACCCTTACCACTAGGATATTAGTCCCCTTCCTGTTCTGTTCCCCTAACTAATGAATCCCCTATCACTCCTTTGACTTTCCTCTGCCAGGTAATCCACCCCAATACTTTCTAAAGTGTTCCACCTGTTGTTGTGTGGGATGGCCACAAGAGTGCTCTGCGATGGGTATGTAACCTCATTCCCCTTCCTGACTCTCACCCAGTTTCCTGTGTCCCGCACCTTGGGTGTAACTCACCTCTCTTCCTGTCATATCTATCACCCCCTCCAACTCCTGGATGATCCGGAATTCATCCATTTCCAGTTCCAACTCCTTAAAGTGCCGGGTTACAAGCTGCAGCTGGATGCACATCTTGTAGGTGAGGGCATCAGGGACACTGGAGGTCTCCCCACCTTCCCACCAATGTCCCCTCTAATTTGTAATGACAGGTGTGCACATAAACCATGTACTGTGTATTTTTTTACCCAGTGACAACATGTGCACAGTGAATTTTATATAGAGAGGTATTCAAGTTCACAGCTAGCAAATCACTGTCAATAAAAACTTTGATCTCCTCTGGGTTCGATTGAGTTCATCTGCACTCTCACACAACCTACCTAGCAGGCCTATAGTGGGTTATGAAGGATATTCTCGCCAGAGCTTTTGCACACTGTCCATATGTGACTTGTTTGCTAAATGACGCTTTAAAAAGTCAGATTTCCAAATTTCACGCCACTTCTTCCCATTTGCAAATTCTCCAGCAACTTTTGCATCACCACAATACAGACAGGTAACAGCAGTTTCTGTGTTGTAGATAAATATTCCCCCTGAACCCTCTCCAGGTGACGGACGGTGATGAACTCGGTGATGGCAATACCAATGAATGTGAAGGGAAGGGCAGTAGTCTGTCTCACTGGAGTTTGGCACATTTGTGATGTGAAAGCTACTTGTTGCCCAGGGCAAAGGTGTTTGATATTATCATGTACCCAGAGAGAATGGGTCAAAACATGTTCTCACCTGTAGAAAAGTTCAAAACAGGATGAGGTAGAACAAACAACACAGACACAAAATGCTGGAGGAACTCAGCAGGTCGGGCAGCATCAATGGAAAAGAGTACTAATGCTGAGTTCCTCCGGCATTTTGTGTGTGTCGCTTGGATTTCCAGCATCTGCAGATTTCCTCTTCTTTGTGATTGGAGGTAGAACAAAGGTAATTTTCTCTACTGCTGATGCAAAAGATTTTGTTCCCTTTCTCTGAGTTCCTAATCCTTGCCTTTATTATAGCCGGAGCTCAGCTCTGTCTGAGAGATCCATCGGTTCCCATTCCCTCAGCAGCCGGAAGCTCCCCGGGGCCCGTGTACGGATCGTGGGGCTGAGAGAGAGGGAAGAGAGCAGGACTGTCCCGGGATTGTTGGCCACGGTGTCCGCATTTCACAGGAATTGTCCCGAAGTTGCTGTATAATATAAAAACACGGAGAATCGTTCTTACCTGCACCCGACATTTTCAAGGCCTTCTGTGTACTGCGCGCATGCGTGATACTCGGGGACGTCCTCAGCCTGACGCCTGTGCATTTCATTGGTGCTTCAGCGCCGGCGAAATTCTTAACGCATGGCCCTATGGGTAATCACGGTGCCATTAAACATTTCTGCAAGCACCGGCTTAATGTCCATACCTCATTCTTTTTCCCTGTGAAAAATCTGCAGCTGTTTTAACGCAGAAAGTGGCTCCCATAAGCAATATACTCAATATCAACGTGTATCTAATGCCAAAGTAAAATGCAGATATAAAACACAGGAGATTCTGCAGTTGCTGGAAATACAGAGACGCACACACACAAAAGCTGGAGGAACTCTGGAATTCAGAGAGCAACTAAGCAGCGGAGTACACAGTCTAGGCACGCTGAAGGGGCTCGGCCTAAACGTTGTCTTTTTATTCCTCTCCACATTTGCTGCCTGAAATTAACCACCTTTTTAATCAGTCAACCAGTTTACAAATGTTTCTGACCTTTCTTTTGTAGCCACGTCCTGCTGGTCTGATTCCTCCTCCTCCTGGTAAACTCTAGACCCCATCTCTCTCTGGAGCCCCAAAGCCCTGACTCAGGCTGGCAACACTTTGGTTTTTGACTCTGCACCATCGAAGATTTACTCGCTGGTCTGCTGTCAGACATTAGAGGTGAATTGTGTTACGAGACCGCAGGTTCATTTACTGTGAGTGTCGCTTTAAGTGCCTGAGTGAGGCGGGGCTGTGACGTCAGACACAAGGAGAGAGAGAGAGAGAACATCAAAACCACAGTGAGCTCATCGTCTTATTCAGCCTGGACAAAATCATGCGGGTGTCTAAGATGATGAGAGGCATTGGTCGTGTGGATAGCCAGAGGCTTTTTCCCAGGGCTGAAATGGCTAACATGAGGGGAATAGGTTTAAGCTGCCTGGAAGTAGGTACAGAGGAGATGTCAGAGCTAACTTTTTTAAGCAAAGAGTGGTGTGTGTGTGGAATGCACCACCAGCAACAGTGGTAGAGGTGGATACAATAGGGTCTTTTAAGAGACTCTTAGATAGGTACATGGAGCTTAGGAAAATAGGTGGCTATGTGGTAGAGTAATTCTAAGCAGCTTCTAGAGTAAGATACATGGTCGGCACAGCAATGTGGGACAAAGCATCTGTAATATGTTGTGCATTTATATGTTTCCATGAAATTCACGGGAAATCTCCTATCCCACGGAGTGGTGACTAGTTGCAACCTGTCATCTCAGGAAGAGTGAGAGGGGAATGGCAGGGAGAGATTTTGATATACGGATATGGAACAGAAACATGGGCAGGAACCAGATGGGCTGAGTGGCCTTTCTCATGTACATTGTGAGTGTGGTAGAGACAGTGAGTACCTGAGACACGGGATTTGATACAGAACTGATTTATCGTTCACAGATCCACAATATTAAACACCAGTCTAGTTTAAGACTAACATCAGCAGAACGGACTCCTCCAATACTCAGTGACCAGGGTTCAGTCCCGGGTGCGATGAGCAGCCGCAAGAACTGCAGAATCTGAGAGTAACAGTCCCTCATGAACCTGCAGCTGCCTTCAGTCACCGTGATGGTTAAACATTTAACACGGAGCTGATTTGAACTTCTTCCCTGATGTAGGAGCGCTCAGACCGAAGAAGTAGGGGAGAAGGGGAAGAAAAGAGATAATAAATTTGTTTGCACCGTTAGGGATAAACAGAAAGGAAGAGCGGGAAAGTTTCTTGAATGCATCTGTTTTAATGCTAGGAGCATTGTAAGAATGGTGGATGAGCTTAGAGTATGGATTGACAACTGGAAATATGATGTTGTATCTATTAGTGAAACATGGTTGCAGGAGGCGTGTGATTGACAACTAAATATTCCTGGGTTTCATTGCTTCTGGTGTGATAGAATCAGAAGGGCAAGAGGGGGAGGTATTGCAATGCTTGTCCAAGAAAATATTACAGCAGTGCTTTGACAGGATAGATTACAGGGCTCATTTAGGGAGCCTATTTGGGTGGAATTGAGGAATGGTAAAGGTATAGTAACACTTATTGGGGTGCATTATAAACCACCTAATTGGGAGTGAGAATTGGAGGAGCAAATTTGTAAGGAGATAGCAGATATTTGTAGTAAGCACAAGGTTGTGATTGTGGGAGATTTTAATTTTCCACACATAGAAACATAGAAAATAGGTGCAGGAGTAGGCCATTCGGCCCTTCAAGCCTGCACCGCCATTCAGTATGATAATGCCTGATCATCCAACTCAGAACCCTGTACCTGCTTTCTCTCCATACCCCGATCCCTTTAGCCACAAGGGCCATATCTAACTCCCTCTTAAATATAGCCAATGAACTGGCCTCAACTGTTTCCTGTGGCAGAGAATTCCACAGATTCTCCACTCTCTGTCCGATGTTGGAGAAGTTCAGAATGAGGGATCACAGTTTAAGGATAAAGGGGAAGACTTTTAGGACCTAGATGAGGAAAATCTTCTTCACACAGAGAGTGGAGAATCTGTGGAATTCTCTGCCACAGGAAACAGTTGAGGCCAGTTCATTGGCTATATTTAAGAGGGAGTTAGATATGGCCCTTGTGGCTAAAGGGATCGGGGTATGGAGAGAAAGCAGGTACAGGGTTCTGAGTTAGATGATCAGCCATGATCATACTGAATGGCGGTGCAGGCTCGAAGGGCCAAATGGCCTACTCCTGCACCTATTTTCTGTTTCTATGCTTCTATCCACCGTCAACCCTTTAAATATCATTTGCCAGTCTGTCTTAGCTAATTCACGTCTCATATCTTCAAAGTTGTCCTTCTTTAAGTTCAGAACATTTGATTCTGAATTAACTATGTCACTCTCCATCTTAATGAAAAAATCCACCATATTATGGTCACTCTTACACAAGGGGCCTCGCATGACAAGATTGCTAATTAACCCTTCCTCATTGCTCAATACCCAGTCTAGAATGGCCTGCTCTCTAGTTGGTTCCTCGACATGTTGATTCAGAAAACCATCCCGCACACATTCTAAGAAATTCTCTTCCTCAGCACCCTTACCAATTTGGTTCACCCAATGTATATGTAGATTGAAGTCACCCATTATAACTGCCGTTCCTTTTTTGCACGCATTTCTAATTTCCTGTTTAATGCCATCCCCAACTTCACTACTACTGTTAGGTGGCCTGTACACAAATCCCACCAGCGTTTTATGCCCCTTAGTGTTACACAGCTCTACCCATATCGATTCTACATCCTCCAGGCTAATGTCCTTCCTTTCTATTGCGTTAATCTCTTCCCTAACCAGCAACGCTATCCTACCTCCTTTTCTTTCCTGTCTATCCCTCCTGAATATTGAATATCCCTGGATGTTGAGCTCCCATCCTTGGTCACCCTGGAGCCATGTCTCTGTGATTCCAACTATATCATATTCATTAATAACTATCTGCACATTCAATTCATCCACCTTATTACAAATGCTCCTTGCATTGACACACAAAGCCTTCAGGCTTGTTTTTACAACACTCTTAGCCCTTATACAATTATGTTGAAAAGTGGCCCTTTTTGATTTTTGCCCTGGATTTGACTGCCTGCCACTTTTACTTTTCACCTTACTACTTTTTGCTTCTACTCTCATTTTGCACCCCTCTGTCTCTCTGCACTTGTTCCCATCCCCCTGCCACATTAGTTTAAATCCTCCTGAACAGCAGTAGCAAATGCTCCCCCTAGGACTAAGAGGAGGGACAGCCCTCAGTGATTCCTGTGTATGCTCCCTGGAAGCCTCAAGAAATGATAATGATCATGAATCAGGCCCCAGATAGAAAAGAAAAACCAGCACAGTTTGCTCAGTATGTCCACAGTACTACACAAATGTTTAATGCGACTCTGCAAGATTTATTCGGTCTCTGCTGTGTGATTCTCTCAGCTGATGAGGGGCGGAAATGGAAGGCAGAATTGAGATACCAAACCTATCAGGAGTTACAGGCGAGAAACCATAATGACAATGAACAGACAGAACCACTTCTGCCAGCAGCCGACTCTCATGTGACTCTGTGCTATGACCCTGCGGAGTGCGTCACTGAGGAAAGCCAATATTATGCACCCCTCGAGGGACAGTCACGGTGATTGGATGTGGATGAAGGAAGAGAGGGCAGTGCATTACTGGCTGAAGTTCCACATTTCCTTTGGCGACAGAGAGGACTGGTGGTTCCCCATACCACTGTTTGGGTTAAAGCCAAAGAGCTCAGAGTTCTGTTCAAAAGGTTCAAAGGAACATCTAAACAAGCCGGATGCATTTTGGAAACAAGTCCTCTGGACTGATGAAGTTAAAATAGAACTTTTTGGCCACAATGAGCAAAGGTATGTTTGGAGAAAAAAGGGTGCAGAATTTCATGAGAAGAACCCCTCTCCAACTGTTAAGCACGGGGCGGAGCGATCATGCTTTGGGCCTGTGTTACAGCCAGTGGCACGGGGAACATTTGCTGGTAGAGGGAAGAAAGAATTCAATTAAATATTCAATTTAATTAAATTGAATTAAATTAAATTTAAGAATTCAATTCAATTAAATACCAGAAAATTCTGGAAGCAAATATCACACCATCTGTAAAAAAGCCGAACATGAAAAAAGGATGGCTTCTACAACAAGATAATGAACCTAAACACACCTCAAAATCCACAATGGACTACCTCAAGAGGCGAAAGCTGAAGGTTTTGCCATGGCCCTCACAGTCCCCTGACCTAAACATTATTGAGAATCTGCGGATAGACCTCAAAAGAGCAGTGCATGCAAGATGGCCCAAGAATCTCACAGAACTAGAAACCTTTTGCAAGGAAGAATGGGCGAAAATCCCCCAAACAAGAATTGAAAGACTCTTAGCTGGCTACGAAAAGTGCTTACAAGCTGTGATGTGATACTTGCCAAAGGAGTTGTTACTAAGTACTGACCATGCAGGGTGCCCAAACTTTTGCTTTGGGCCCTTTCCCTTTTTTTGTTATTTTGAAACTGTAAAATATGGAAATAAAAAAGTTCTCTTGCTTAGAATATTAAAGAAATGTGTCATCTTGAACTGTATGCCGTTTGGAAAACAGTTCCACTTTCACTTGTTTAACTATTCACAGTAACAGAAGTTTTGACCGGGGTGCCCAAACTTTTGCATGCCATTGTACTTGAGCAGGCATCTTTTGAAGCGGCTGTCTCCGCCTAGAAGGCTGAGCTGTTTGCTCTGACTCGTGCCTGTATCCCAGCAACAGACTAAAGTGCAAACATTTACACAGACTCCCGTTATGCATTTGGAATTGTACATGACTACGGGGCTCTCTGGGAACATGGGGATTCCTGACTTCCTCTGGCCACCCCATTAGTAATGCTACCTTTGTAGACAACTTACTCACCGCTCTACAGCTACCTCGAGTTTTGACCATTATTCAATGTGCAGCCGACACTGGGGAATCTGATGAGATATTTAAGGGTAATGCTGGGGCTGATGCAGTGGCCGAACAGACAGCCTTGAATCCCACACTTTTAGTCCCCTCGGGAACCCAGCAAGCTCCTATTAGACAAAATCTATGGACGGGTATGCCGGACATGGGGGAAATACTTAACTTCCAGGGGGACGCCCCTGAAGGAGAGAGCAAACTACGGTCCCAAATGGGTTGCCACCTTGAACCTCAGACCAACTTATGGGTGACCCCTGCGAGACAGGTCTGTGTTCCCTCCGTGTTCTTACCTATTTTGATAGATTATGTACAGAACTGTACACCCCTGGGCAAGGAGGGAATGGTTAATATATTATTACAATCTTGGTGGCACCCTGATTTCCAGAAAGCAGCTGAAAAACAAGCCACAGCATGTTTAACTTGTAGAGCAAAATGAATGGTGGTAAGGGGATGCTTTGTGTTTCCGGAACTACCCTCTTGCCTGGTGGACCTGTTTCTTGTTTGCAAATTGATTTTATAGAATCACATTGTTATAAGTATCGCTCAGTGACAGTAAATCTGTTTAGCAGATGGATTGTAGCTGTTCCTACAATTAATAATACCGCTGTGACTGTTGTGAAAATATTGCCAAAAGAAATAACTCCTCGCTATGGACTTCCAGAAATGGTAAGCTCGGACAATGGGCCACATTTTGTCGCCAAAATAACTGAGGAAGTCTGTAAAGAACTTGCTATAAAACAGCAGTTCCACGGCACCCGTCACCCAAAAGCAGCCGGTACAGTGGAACGAGCCGACGGCACTTTGAAAGACAAGTTGGCCAAACTGACACAAGAAACTGGATTGACCTGGTGGAAGTCTTTACCCTTAGCCCTATTCCATATGAGAATCACGCCATCGAGTAAGATGGGGTTGTCACCTGCAGAAATTATCTACGGGAAGCCCACGGGGACCCCGACCCTGTTTGCCACTCCTCCCCGCAAGCTCACCTGCAACATTGGATCTGCATACCCTGGGGGAGGAGATGGGAAAATACTTACGCAAATTAACTAAGACTCTCCAGAACTTGCATTCACAGGTATGACAGTCCTATCGAGAGGACGACACCCAGCCTACTCCACCATGGAGCCTGGAGATTTTGTCCTGCTCAAGAACTGGGATGGTAAGGAGTTGGGACCGAAGTGTTTTATGGACCGTACCAAGTGCTATTGACACCACCTCCTGCAGAGACGGTGGAAGGGCAGCTCCGGTGGATGCGTCGAACGGACTGTAAAACACCTTACTGGTCGAACTGATAAGGACTGAAAAATGTACTGGTTCATGCTGATTTTAATGACCCTAGGGGAACCTGCCCCTGTCTCGGGAGGCCCCGAGTTTAACACTTTCCTGTCCCTCTACCACACCTACGCCAAGCACGTGGAGCGGGGAGCATGTTGGGTATGTGATGAAATTCCCCAACATGGTCAGACTATGATCCCTGAACACTAGCGAAGTAAATTCAGTTCTGGTGTTTTTTGATAGCCGTAATGGTAGCATCGGCAATTGCACCATATCCAGGTCTGGAAGGCGAGACGGGGGATGGTGTCGCTTTGAGGGTTGGAGTCGTAGATCTCCTCCACAAGACCCCTCCAAGCTATGGCCGGGGATAAGAGTTACATCTCCAGCAGTGGCTAGTACTACTTGTTGGTGTAACCAGAATGAGAGTGCACCCTATCAAGTGGGAAGTGGTAACTGTACCGAGAATCAAACATGATACCGCTGGATCACGAAACGGAACTTATTGGGTTTGTGGAAACGGGGCCTACCCCTGGCTGCCGGGAGAAAGAACAGGGCAGCGACATGGAACCACACCCGATCAGACGGGTTCTCGAGGGCGGGACGAGGGTTGGAGTGGCTGTTGCTACTTGGCCGACCTTGTGCCATACTTGGGGATCCTGGCTCAGCCTCAGGATCACCCCCATTGGAATAGCCAACGAAGGGGTATAACGCAATCTGAGAGATTTTCTGTTCTGGAAGGTTATCATGTAATAATAAAAAAGAGGAATGATGAAGTTTTAAGGGTTATTGGGGACATAAGAAATGATTCTTGGACTCTTGTAAATAACGGGTTAAAATTAAGTGCAAACGTATGTGTGCTCTGTTCCGGCTAGTGTGCAAATTGCTGTTTTGTCCTTCACTGAGGAATCTGCTTGCAGCTTGTTTAGATTAACGACTCACAGATGTCTCTTGGGAATGTTATGTAGAGTTGAGTTCTCATGAGACATGAATTGAACTAAGTTCCCTCCTTTCTCTAATGAAGGGGAATAACTGTTAAGAATTGGACAGAACATTCATTTGTAATTAAAACCCTGATTCAGTGGACTCTCTTATCTAAGAAATTAAGTTTTGCTCCAACAGACTTGCTGGGAATACCAGTTGAACTAAAGTGCTCTTTGTTTCGCTAGTTCTATAACTTGTACCTTTGTTAGACAAAGGTTCGTCACGAGCCACCGGAAGGAGAGGAATTCTGTCTCTCTGATGCTTGGCTCCGAGCTTCTCACCGGCTGACTTCAAACAAATAAACTGGTCATAAGGATAAAGTAAAGAACTGTTTGTGATGTGGTTATTGGTCCAGCGAATTTAAGTTTACACCATAAAGAGTATCCCATCCGGATATATCACACCTTTGTACGGCTACTCTCTTCTTTTGAATTGAAGAAATAGCAGAGAACTGCGGACACAGCTGAGCACGTCATGGAAACAAGACTCCCCTCCATGGACTCGCTCTATACTTCCTGCTGCCTCAGTAAATCAGGCAACGTAATTAAAGATTCAGAGAACTCCAGACCAGACATTCTCAATTCTCAACCACCAATCGAGTCCAAGATCAATGAAAACATAAAAACAGAAAATGTACCACCAGGCCTAGGGACATTTTGCATTATGCTGTTACAAGCAAACTGAATATTCCTCAGCGTTATAAGACGGACGCTTGACTTCACAATGTAACTCGATGTGACCTTGCACCATATGTCTACCTGCAGTGGATTTTCTCTGTAACCATAATACTCTGTTACACTCTGTTAATGTTTTACCATAATTGTTACGAAGGATGAACAACTCTGATGGGCAGAAGGGTGCAGAGTTGCCCATGTCCCCCCACCCCCGGGAGAATCACAAACCGTTACTGTTGCTATGGTGATCATGAGAGAGAAAAGGAGACCAAGGAAAACAGACTAGGACTGGAACATTTGTTACAGATAAGAGAGAGATAACACCGGGAGAGGGAGACTTGTTGACCCACCACATTATGACTCCTGACAGACTTATGGCTCCGGAGAGGGCTCTTTACGTGGTACCATTCTGTTCATTAAAATTCCACAGTGGACAGCCGGAGTGGGCTGGTTTGATGGGCTAAACCATTCAAAACTGATTGACAACTGATACCCCGTGAGTAGGGATAAAAGTGAGGACTGGGGAGACACCCCTCAGACACACCAGGAGACACACTAGTGAGCACTGCTTGAGTGTTGGAACCCACGTGAAGGTGTGGGGCATCGGAGACCGAACAAAGGATCGGTCAGTAAAGCTCACAGTGTTACAGCAGGGCCGGTGGGGGCTTGTGTGTGTGTCCACTCATGCCAGAGTGACGGGTCCACCACAGAAGAACGGTCTAGCTGAAGAACAGAGGAGGTCATAACCGAATGACCAACGCAACAACGGAACGACGGATCAAGAACGTGTGAAGGAAGGTTTGCCAGACAATAGCTGTCACTGTTTGTTCGCTCTCTCTCTCCCTCCAACGATTAAAACACAGGAACCAACAACTACCTCAGCCCGTGTGAACTGAACTGAACTTTATACTTTTCCATGACAATTCATTATACCCTAGACAATGATAGAGCTTGTTTATTATTGATTATTATTATACCCAGATTTTTAGGATTATTATTGCTAACTTGTATTATCTATATATTTGCATTATTGGTTTTGATTTGCTTATTTTATTAATAAACACTTTTGATAATAGTACCAACAGACTCCAACGGATACTTCTATCTTTGCTGGTCAGACACCCAGTTACGGGGTACGTAGCATAATCTGCTGTTGTAATGTGTTGATCTGAAAGGATAGTATGCAAGACAAGATTTTCACTAAACCTCGGTGCGTGACAATAATAAACGATTCCCCACATTAATTGTGTGGAAATATTAGAAAGACTGAACTTCTCGGCTGTAACTTCTGGAGGGAGATTTCACTGAAGAGTACAAATGTTTGAGAAGCCTGGAAAAACAGAAAAGGCTTCCTTCTTGCATTAATCGGGCTATATACCTCGAAACATTGGTTGCACTTTGGCAATTTGTAACACTGGAATAGAGTCAATGATAAAAGATGCCCACCCACAATGAGAGGACGTGACAGATCTGGATCTCACTCCCTTGCCTGAACGGAAGAAAGATTAAACTGCACAACCATGAGAAACAAACCCGCAGACGTAAGGAACTGCACACGTGGCGTCAGACCCCTGTGTAGCAAATCCATGCATGGCATCAGGCATGTGGAGGGGGAAGGGAAGGGGAGGGGTAAGATTTTTGGATCCATGGCTGTCTTCCAGGGAAGGTGGGATCTGTACAGAAGGGTCTTTGGAAACTGAAGATCTGAAGGCTGGGAAATTGCAAATGTCACTCCACACTTCAAGAAGGGAGAGAGGCAGAAGAAAGGAAACTATAGGCCACTAAGTCTGACAGTGGTTGGGAAGATGTTGGAGTCGATTGTTAAGGATGAGTTCGGGATATTTGGAGGCACATGATAAAATAGGTCAGAGTCAGCATTGTTCCCTCAAGGGAAGATCTTGCCTGATAAATTTGTCGGAATGCTTTGAGAAATAATAAGCAGGGTAGACAAAGGAGAATTGGTTGATATTGTGTAACGTGGATTTTCAGACCTTTGACAAAGTACCTCACGTGAGGCTCCTTAACGAGCTCCGAGCCTGGTTGGGCGGCGATGAGGAGGGGGCTGATCTCGGGTTTACGTAACTCGAAGGGCGGTTACAGTGAAAAAGGGCCGGGACCGAGCCGGACAGCTGCACAGTCTGTGCCGGGAATGTAGGATCAGTTAGTTCTGGTTCCTCAAGCTGTGAGAGTGGATGCCAGTGACGTGGATCTGTTTACGTGTACGGGTGTGGGGTAATTGGTGGGGAAGTTATGGGGCTACTGGTGGAGTGGAAGGACGTTGGGGATGTGGGTTATCGGACACAGTGTGACCCGGGAGGATGGGTCCTATGGCAGATTAAGTTGTAAGCAAGGGAGGATCTGGTCCATTGCATCAGACGGCTTTCAGGAAGCAACAAATCTCTCTTTACAT
Organism: Hemitrygon akajei; assembly: GCF_048418815.1. NCBI lineage: Eukaryota > Metazoa > Chordata > Chondrichthyes > Myliobatiformes > Dasyatidae > Hemitrygon > Hemitrygon akajei. Next base: position 909,865 of record NW_027331978.1, on the reverse strand, counting down.
TAATCAGCGTCTAATCTTGCTGCTAACACTGTGTTTGTCACAGAGCCCAGAGTCTGGGAACAGCTCGATGGTGGGAAGCAGATGGTGATGACGAGAGGCAGTTTACTGGAGTCAAGGCCCGTGCCTCCTGGAGCTCCCCAGGGTAACACACATTGCTACTTGTCATCGATGTCAATAATCTGGTTGAGAATGTACAGGATATGGGTAGTGAGCTTGCAGCAAGTAATTTCAAACAATTACTTCTTTTTGCAAGATAGTAAATATAGACACCCCTCTTTCCCTCTCCACCCTCAGAAACGACCAAAAGCTACTTCAGAAGATGCAAGTTCCTCAAATAAGCAAACACTGAGGGAATGTGAGTGAGTTTAAAGAGCTGGGATACCGACAGTACATCACCAGACCTGGAGTGATTGCAACTGGGTCTGACAGAGGCATAATTGGTACTTCTGGGCACATTCAGTCTCATCCCAACTATTCCTTACCTTCCTTTGTACAGGTATGTAATGTCTAATGGACCAGTGTTTGAGTAAATGAGACTCACCAAACTTTCTCCTGACTGAATCAATGGAAACCCTGAGTCAGAAAGGTTCTCTCCAGTTGGTGCTCACAGTCCTCGGGCTGGTTCACTTGTTGCTGTTCCCTCGACTTCAGTCGTGTTATTTCTTCCAATAAATCTCTCACTGCAGGTCTAACTTTAACCAGAGAGATAATGAAGCACATTAACAATACAAAGGAGAACAAAATATTTCTGCTCACTGAAATCGAAGCATTGAAGACAAATATAATGATCTCAGTGAACAAATCTGTAATTGTCCCTGACACGTCACAAAACCTGATATGGGATAGGAAGGAGTCATCGTTCAGTCATGGTCAGATATAAGATGCAGGAACAGAATAAGGTGATTTGATCCATCGAGTCTGCTCCACCACTCAACCATGGCTGAGATTTATTCCAACACCATATTCCTGTCTTCCTCCTGTAACCCTGAAGCTACTTACCAGTCATGAATATATTAATCTCTGCCATAAATATACCCAAATGACAGCCTCAACTACCCTCTGTGGCAACAAATTCCACAGATCAGCCATCTTTTGGCTGAAGAAATTTTTCTCATCTCAGTTTTGAAGGGAAGCAATTTTATTCTGAGACTGTGCTGTCAGATCACAGACTCCCCGTCTAATGGAAATATCCCCTCCACGTCCACTGTATCCAGGCTTTTCAGCATTCGGTAGGTTTACTTAACCACCCTGTCCCCTTTCACCCCTGTCTGAACTCTATTGAGCACAGCCCCATAACCATCAAATACTCCTCATACATAAAGCCGATCATCCCTGAGATTATTCATGTGAACCTTGTTAGCAACAACTGCACTGAACACATTCCCAAGTATAACAGACAATCAGGAAAATTAAACCATTCCAGAGTGAATGGAATAAAAAGAAACCGGAATCACCAGAATCGCTCAACAGGTAAGGAACTGCTGTGGGAACAGCAACAAATTTAAGGATTCAGGTTCACAACCTTTTGTCAGAATGGATTCAGAATTTCTCATTTTTAGTGCAGATCTCCAGCCACTTGAGTTTCTGTTTGATTTCCACTGTTTGACAGACAGGTGACAGTGAGGAGGAATTTCCAAACACAGTCCGAACACTGAACACCCCCCCCCCCAGGTTTATTTCTACTGGTTCAAACACAGAACAGCCCATTTACTCACAGCCTCTCCTTGTGAGGGATGGAATGGGAACTCATTCCCTCCTCAGACTGGCAGTCATTGCTTCCAAAGGAACTCCAGAAACAAACATCTGATCCCAGACCAGAAATACTCACTCAACACCTCATACACCTGGGCAGCTTGATCCCCGGGTCCATTTTACTTGGATCTAACAGGGGTGCAGTGCTGCCGGAGCTCACCGGAACGCCACTCCAGCACCTCTGTAAAAAACAGTCAAAATAAACAAGCGGGGAATTTAACAGCGGCCGCATATTAAATAGAGGGAAATTTACAGAAGTGGGGCTTGGGGAGAGGGGTTGGTGGCTGGTGGGGAAAATACCACTAATAACATTAGGATAGGATATCTGATTGTTTTTGGTGAAATCCAGGAAATGTGACTGTGGTGATCTGTGGATTATTTGCTAATACAAAACTAAATTTATCTCACAAACAACCCTATGGCTTCTAAGCAAACAACGTTAACTTGCTTGATAATTATATTTTGTGATAATTAGTGAATGCAACCGTGCGCTACTTTGTCATATTATTAAATTAAGTATTATATGTTTTATTGTACCAGTTATATACTGAAATGTTGTGATTGGCTATAATCTTAACTTATGACTTAACTATCACTATATTTCTGTGGAGCTCTGGAATACATATATATTTCTTTCATCTTGCTAGACATTATAAAAAGGCATATTCTCATATATTTGTATACACACACACACACACACACACACATATATATATTTGTGTACCTGCTCATTACATATATGTTACGTGAATGGGGCAAGGAAGAGAAATGAGCAGGTACAAAAATTGGGTGTGACATACAAGGGGTGATTGATAATTTCGTGGCTGAAGGTGGAAGGTCAATTTTACAAAACCTTTCCAGCATCTGCAGATTTCCTCGTGTTTACAAAACCTAGCTATTTTCAATTATCTGAAACAGAAATACCACAAAAGTTATTAATTTCAAACTTTCTGCATAATCACTCAAAGAGTTGAGCTACACGTGCAAGTACCGAGAGCTGTATAACTTCAGGCCTTCTAACTTAGGCCACGAACTTATCAATCACCCCTCATACAGCTCCGGCAGCAAAAAATTGGCGATGCACCCCTGCTCCAGCCGCAGAGCTCAATGCAACCGGCCCAGATTCACACAATCTCGGGATCAACTCTGACTCAACCCCGCTCGAATCGGAGAACCGCCAACAACAGATGCAGTGAGCAAACCGCATGCGTTTAGCAGGAGGTTCTCCGCAGCACCACCAGTGTCCGGAGGTCTTCACATCGTCGCCGGTGGCCGGAGGTCTGCACATAGTCGCCGGAGGCCGGAGGTCTGCACATAGTCGCCGGAGGCCGGAGGTCCGCACAGCGCCACCAGTGGCCGGAGGCGGGAGGGACAACGGAGAGGTAAATTACAAACACGACGAAGTCTGCAGATGCTGGAAATTCAGAGCAACACAAACAAAATGCTGGCGGGACTCAGCAGGCCGGGCAGCATCTATCGGAAAGAATCAATTCCAGTTGAACCCTGCTTCAGGATTGAGATGGAATGGGGGGAAAATTTGAATAAAATCGGGGCGGGGGAGGAAATGTCTCGCTGGAAGGTGATAAGTGATGCCAGGTAGGTGGGAAAGCTCAAGAGCAGAAGAAAATAGAGTCTAATAGGAGAGGAGAGTGAAGAATAGGAGAAAGATATGGAGCAGTGGACCCAGAGGGAAGTGATAAGCAGCTAAGAGGATGTAAAAAGTCAGAGAGGAAGAGAGGGAGGGGTGTGAGGGAAATTTGTTCACAGGAAGGAGTAATCGATACTTATGCTATCAAGTTGGGGAAGGGGGTACCCAGACGGAATATGAGGTGCTGATCCTGGACTCTGAGGGTGGCCTCATCTTGGCGCAAGAGGACACGATGGGTTGACATGCCGGAACTGGAATGGGCATCGGAATGAAAATGCTTAGACACCGGGAAGTCCTGCTCGGAGCGGAGAGTTCAACGGTTAATTTATTATCAAATCAGGTATCTATAAACAACTGCAAGTTTTCTTTCTTCTCCAGAGAGCCACGAAAGAAAGAAAAAGCATGAAAGTCATTCAGAGAAAAACATCGAACTCTCACCTCACCGCCCGCATCAAGAAGAACAGCATCCCAATCATCAACCCCCAAAAAACACTCCTACCCCGCACAACTGCGGAGCAGCCGCTGTCGCCAGTGTAGAGGCGGCCGCATCGGGAGCAGCGGACACAACAGGCGACCCCGGAAGATTGACAGGTGAAGTGTCGCCTCACCTGGAAGGATGTTTGGACAACGGAGAGAGTTCGGCCGTCCGGCCCTTTCACTGTGACACCCCGAACTCCACATCAAATCTGTCCAAACGAATCTGGGTGAACTTTAATGACCAATAAATATAATTCCTCTCAGCGATCAGCTGTATGAGTGATTCCCTGACTCTGAGAGGAAGGGGTATCTATGGTCCACACTGTCAGGGTGTTGAGTTTACCAGGAGACAAAGACTGCAGGGACGGGAGGTTTTCTGTTGACTAATACACTGTGTGTGGACCCCGCTGGCAATTCTGGTGTTGTGACCCGAATCGAGACAAACACCACGCTGCCCACTCCACCAACAACACGGCACAGCCGGACACATAACAGGGGACTTTTCATCCCACAACACTGGATTCAGTGATGAAACCCGTGACTAATGTTGTTGTCCCACTGAAAAGTCCATTAAGGTGCTTTTAAATAGAGAGATAGATACTTTATTCATCCCCATGGGGAAATTCAACATTTTTTTCCAATGTCCCATACACTTGTTGTAGCAAAACTAATTACATACAACACTTAACTCAGTAAAAAAGCATTAATAATAGCTTTTAAAAAGTTCTTAAGTCCTGGCGGTTGAATTGTAAAGCCTAATGGCATTGGGGAGTATTGACCGCTTCATCCTGTCTGAGGAGCATTGCATCGATAGTAACCTGTCGCTGAAACTGCTTCTCTGTCTCTGGATGGTGCTATGTAGAGGATGTTCAGGGTTTTCCATAATTGACCGTAGCCTACTCAGCGCCCTTCGCTCGGCTACTGATGTTAAACTTTCCAGTACTTTGCCCACGACAGAGCCCGCCTTCCTTTCCAGCTTATTAAGACGTGAGGCGTCCCTCTTCTTAATGCTTCCTCCCCAACCCGCCACCACAAAGAAGAGGGCGCTCTCCACAACTGACCTATAGAACATCTTCAGCATCTCACTACAGACATTGAATGACGCCAACCTTCTTAGGAAGTACAGTCGACTCTGTGCCTTCCTGCACAAGGCATCTGTGTTGGCAGTCCAGTCTAGCTTCTCGGCTAACTGTACTCCCAGATACTTGTAGGTCTTAACCTGCTCCACACATTCTCCATTAATGATCACTGGCTCCATATGAGGCCTAGATCTCCTAAAGTCCACCACCATCTCCTTGGTCTTGGTGATATTGTGACGCAGGTAGTTTGAGTTGCACCATATCACAAAGTCCTGTATCAGTTTCCTATACTCCTCCTCCTGTCCATTCCTGACACACCCCACTATGGCCGTGTCATCAGCGAACTTCTGCACATGGCAGGACTCCGAGTTATATTGGAAGTCTGATGTGTACAGGGTGAACAGGACCGGAGAGAGTACGGTTCCCTGCGGCGCTCCTGTGCTGCTGACCACCGTGTCAGACCTACAGTCTCCCAACCGCACATACTGAGGTCTATCTGTCAAGTAGTCCACTATCCAATCCACCATGTGAGAGTCTACTCCCATCTCCGTTAGTTTATGCCTTAAGATCTTGGGCTGGATGGTGTTAAAGGCACTAGAGAAGTCCGTCTCCCGCTCAGGCGCCGACCGCCTCCTCAGAGCGGAGAAAACCTCAAAGTAAATGTCCGCTTTCTGATTTATTTCTATTTCCCTCCGAGGGAAGTTGGGGCGTTTGTGAAGCGTCTCCTGCGGCCGGAGTCTGATGTATCGCCGAGAGGTAGGAGGGGACCACTCGGCCCATCGGTTTGATGCCGGTTCCCTGGGGAGGGAGGGAGAGGGGGGATTTTATTGCAAGGATGAAGATGGTGTAAGAGGGGGCGGACAGGATGTTTGTCCCGGTGGGGACAGGAGGGCTCATCTGTGGAAATGTCCGAGCCCACCGTGGTGTCGAGCAGAGAGATTCACCACATTGGGGGCAAACACCGGCAGACTGTTGCCCTGCAAGCGGGGCCAGTGGTCCGGGCAAAGTGACAATTATTTGTGCTTTGTTGAGATTGTACCTGGAATATGGTGTAAAATCCCGATCCCCATACTAACACGGGTTATACAGACCAAAGAACAAACTGCCGGAGGAACACAGCGGGTCGGGCAGCATCTGTGGAGGGAAATGGACCGTCAACATTTCGGGCCGAGACCCTCCCTCTGGACTGAGAGTGGACGGGAAATAGTCAGAGAACAGAGGTGAGGGGTCGGGGATGGGGCAAGAGCTGGGGAGAGAGTGGTGGATCCAGGCGAGGGGGGAGGTGGGAAGGTGGAAATAGTGACAGGGGTGGGAGGTGAGTAGTTGGGGCAACACGGGGCTGCAGAAGATGGAAATTAATTCCACAGAGGATTAACAAAGAGGTTAGAGAGTATTTGTTATAGAGAGTGCAATGAAGATTCACCAGACAGATCCCTGGGGTGGTGGGGTCATCATATGAAGAAAGATGAAATGCGATAATCCTTTCATTTAGAGAATCGAGGACTGAGACACATTGAAATGCCCAACATCATTATCGGTTGAACCAGGGATTCCAGTCTCTGAAACAGGGATGGACTGTCCGGGACTGAGATGAGGGGAAATGTCTCCACTCAGAGTGTGGTGAATGTCTGTAAATCCCCACCACAGAGGGCGGTGAAGACTCGGTGATCGTCCTCACGTAAAACAGAGGCCGGCAGATGTGTGCAGACCGAAGGGGTGGAGGAAATGAGGATCGGACAGAAACATGTGGCTGAGATGGGAGAGCAGCCGCCATCTTGCTGATGGTTAGAGGGGCTGAATGGCCTCTTCCTGCTGTTTCAGTGTTCCTGTCCAGCAAGGCTCCGGAGGAAAGTGAATATAAATTAGTGTTTATAAACACAGAACTGATTTAAATGAAAAGTGAACATTTCCTGTTTGGGTTTGAATTATGTTTTGGACCGGGATGGGAATTAAGCCGGTGACTCTGTGACCTGCAGGTGGAGGGAAAGGAATCGGGGAAGATATGGTGTAGAAAAATAATCAAGTATCTGGTGTAAATATGGAATAATGTGGGGAATGTGGTGGATGGGTCGGGCAGTGTGTGAGGGGCGAGGAGCAGAGTCACCAGTTCAGGAGGGAGACCCCCCACCCGTCACCTGATCCCGTTTCCCATTCATGTTTTTCTGCAGATCTGCAGCATCTGCGGGTCACTGCTCTACGTGTCCGTGTAGCTTCATCTTTCACCCGTTCAGACAAGGCAGTGAGATCCGGATCTGTCACGTCCTCTCATTGTGGGTGGACAATGTCTTTTTCCTGCAATATTTTCTGCATGTTTCATTAACTGTTTCGACGTGCTGAACTGCAGCCGATGTTTCTGGGTGTCTGACCCGTTTATGTGAGAATTTAGCCATTTGTATTTATCTGAGCTTCTCATAAATGTGTAAAGTTTAATTCAGCTTCACTTCAGAATTTCCAAAGCAACACCCAGTCAGTCAAATTGCTCCACACAATTAAAAGAGCTTATTACTTTTTTTCCCATTTTTGTACTATATATATGTATATTCTTATTTTAAATCACAATTGTTAAAATCTATTGTTATGAATTAGGTTCTACTGCTGCCGCAGGGACAACGAATTTCATGTCATATGCCGGTGTTATTAAACCTGATTCTGATATTGATATGGGAGACACACCACCGGTCACCTGATCCCAGTTACCGCAGATCGTAATGTGAGATTGAAGCATTTTCCATATATTTGCTTTCCACAGAAATGACAACAGTTCAGTTTCCTTCTGCGGTTCCAGAGCAGAAGCTCAGTCTGTCTAATATTTCCACACAATTAAAATGGGGAATTTGTACTGAGCTACAGTGAAAATCTTGCCTGATGTACCATCCACACAGATCAATACATTACAACACTACATTGAGCTGATATACGACAAAACACTCACTGTAACTAAGCACTGTGCTACTGTTACGTACCCCGTAACTGGGTCACTTACCAGCAAAGATAGAGAGGTCCGTTGAAGTCTGATGGTACTATTTTTAGAAGTCTTTATTTATAAAGGGGCACAAAAATAGGATTAATACAAGCATTCATATAATATATGTCGTCAATACTCAATCTAAAGAGCGGGTATAATCATAATCATCAATAAGAAATAACTCTATCGTTTGTCTCAGGGTTACTGTATTGTCCGATGAAGAAATAAAAGTCAATTGTCATTAAAGATGCAGCTCTTTTTCAGGTTGGGGAGAGAGACAGTCTTAAACTTGCCCGGGTCTTTTGATGAGGCCAATCCGTTGCGTCGGGGGAGTTGGTTCCCCGTTGTTAGTTCAAAGTCGTTTTCTGTGGTATCAGCCACCGGTTCCCAGACAAGGGAACCGAACGCATGTGGCTTCCTTCAAATGGCTTCCCGCTATTACGGGATCGCTAGCGTTTCTTCTGGTGCGTCTGAGGGGCCGTCTCTACAGCCCCTCTTTTATCTTGACTCACAGGGTAGTAGATGTCAATCAGGTTGGGGGTGATGCAATCTCGCTCTCAACCAGCCCACTTTGCCCGAGGGCTTGCACGTAGCATAGTCCCCAATCCACAAATATGTCTCCAAGAGACAATAGCCAATGTCGCGTCATTTTGCATCGTCGGGGAACGAGGCATTCGGCACGTCTCTCTCCCATTTCCTGGGTCCACTGACCCAACCCACTAGTGCCCTTGCGGTTCTCACAAAGGAGGGGGCTGCGGGCATAACACTGCAGAGAAAGTGCAGTGCAGATAGACATATGGTGCAGGGTCACGTCGAGTTACATTGTGAGGCCGAGTCCATTTTATCATTCATTTGGCTTATAACCACAGACAGGAAGCCATCCTTTAGCCTGGTGTTACGCACTTTAAGGCTTTTGTATCTCTTCCCCGATGGGGGAGCGGATTTGCAGCAAGAATGTCCAGGTTATGAGCTTCTTTGTGTACATGGCCTGCTTTTCCGAGGGAGGGGAAGTGTAGGAAGAGTCCATGGAGGGGAGGCTTGTTTCCCTGATGTTCTCTGTTCTCCAAAGTTCGCTGCAGTTCCTTGCAGTCATGGGCAGAGCAGTAGCCATACGAAGACGTGAAGTATCGACAAGGAGCTCAGAGACCTCGGCCTTCACCCTGCCTTGTGTAGCTGGATCCTGGACTTCCTGTCCGATCGCCAGCAGGTGGTAAGAGTGGGCCCCATCCCCTCTGTCTCTCTGACCCTCAGCACACATACCCCATAGGGTTGTCTCTTTGGCCCTGTCTTTTACTCTTTGTGCACCCATGAGTTGCGTTGCCACCCACAGCTCCAATCTGCTATTGAAATTTGCTGACAGCACTACATTGATTGGCCTAAACCGAAATACTGATAACAATCAATCAAATGCCTTCTGACAAGGCTCGGTCCAAACAAACTTTTCACCCTTCTTCAGGAGATTAGTCAGAGGAAGAGCGATAGCGGCAAAGTTCTTACAGAACTTACGATAATATCGATCCATTCCCAGAAACCTTCTAAGAGCCTTCTTAGCAGTCAGAATAGGAACTTGAGAAATTGCCTGGACTTTTGCCCGAACAGGAGCCAAAGTGCTTTGACCAACAACATAGCCAAGACAGGTCACACTGGCATGGCCAAATTCACTCTTAGCCAAGTTAACTGTAAGATTGTCCTAGGAAAGCCTGTCAAATAGCTTTTCTACTGCAGAGATATGCTCTTCCCAAGTGTCACACCCTGTAACTAAGTCATCAATATAGGTATCTGTGTGTTCTAACCCTCGAATTACAAAATCAATCATTCTCTGGGATGTTCCTGGAGCATTTTTCCTTCCAAAAGGCAAAACATTGTATTCATACAACCCAGATGGTGTCACAAATGCAGAAATTTCTCTACCTCTGTCCGTCAATGGAACACATCAATACCCTTTCAACAGATTAATCTTTGTAAGAAATTAGCTTTTCCAGCCTTATCGATGCAATGATCCACTCTAGGGATAGGATAGGCATCTGTTTTTGTTACTGCATTTACCTTTCTATTATCAGTGCAAAATCTAACATGACCATCAGGTTTGGGCACAATAATGCAGGGTGACTCCAATCTCATTTTGAAGGCCTAATAATACCATTCTCCAGCATATACTCAATTCCCTGGTCAGCCAATTTACACTTTTCTATGTTCATGCAATATGGGTGTAGTTTAATCTGTTTGGCTTAACCAACATCTGCATCATGTACTATGACCGTGGTTTGCTTGGGAACATTGGGAAATAAGTCTTTAAACTTCAGAATTAATTCCTTCAGCTGTTGTTGTTGCTTTGGCTGCAGATGAGACAACTTGTTATCAATGTTTTCTGGAACAACCGAGTTCATTAGCCTAACTGGGACCATGTTTGGCTTGTGAAAAGTCTCAGACGAGTCAATTGTTTCATTCTCAGGGTTGCCAGTTTCATTTGTTTTGACAACAACACACACAGATGGTACCTGCCTGTCAAAAAAGGCTTTATCATATTTATGTGTACCACCTGTGTTAGTTCAAGTCAGTTTGGTGTTTTACTAACATAATTCACATCATTATTTTGGGAGACTATTTCATACGGTCTATTGAATTTTGCCTGAAGTGGATTTGTCAACATAAGGCAAGCAGCTTATCTCCCACCTGGTATTTTCATTCGCAAGCCCGCTTATCAAACCAACACTTCATTTTGTCTTGAGAAATCTTTAAGTTTTGTGTCGCTAGACTACAGGCTTGGTGTATTTTATTATTATATTTTTATTAGTTTATTATTGAACTTCAAATCATAGTCTAACGAGTTAACATCAATCCACCGTTCCTTATAACAAGGTCAAAGGTCACTCTGCAACCAAATACAAGTTCAAATGGAGTAAAGCCCAGTGATTCCTGTACTGAGTCTCTTTCTGTGGACAAAAGCAAATGTATTCCTTCATCCCAGTCTTTTCCATTTTCAACACAATATGTCTTAATCATTGTTTTGAGGGTAGAATGAAATCTTTCTAAAGCCCCTTGTGATTCTGTATGGTACGCAGATGATGCAATTTGTTTTGCTCCCAGTTCAGAAACTACCTGCTGGAATAATCCAGATGTAAAATTACATCCTTGATCAGACTGGATTTCTTTAGGCAAATCGAATAATGTGAAAATCTTGGTAAGAGCCTTCACCACAGTTTTAGCTTTAATATTTCTGAGAGGTATTGCCTCTGGGAATCTGGATGCAGTACACATAATAGTTAGCAGATACTGATGGCCAGCTTTAGTCTTTGGCAATGGGCCAACACAATCCACTATAACTTTGGAAAAGTGTTCACCGAATGCAGGTATAGTCCACTGGGGTGAGCTCATTCGGTTTACCCACAACTTAACAAGTGCCTTTTGGAAACTCTTATTCAGGGTAAACATAACTTTATGAGTTAAAGCAAACTGATCTGCTAATCCAGCAGATTCCTGCATAGTGGCAGCATTATTTCCATCTAAATACGTCTTTATGCCATCAGGGACTCACCTTCTGAATTCTTCAATTAAAACCAACTCTCTCAAGCTGTTAAAATCATCATTTACATGTTCAGATGTGCACCAGTGGTCAATACACACAAATTTCTCATAAGCAAATTCCGTATGTCTGGTTCACAGATTTCTTCAAATTTCTAAACTTTTGCCTGTCTGCTTCTGGGACCAACTCGTAAGCTTTGAGCACAGCCTGTTTCACTATGTCATAATGTGTGGTGCGTGGCCATGTGGTTAAGGTGTTGAACTTGCGATCTGAAGGTCATGAGTTTGAGCCTCAGCCGAGGCAGCGTGTGTGTCCTTGAGCAAAGCACTGAACCACACACTGCTCCTGCACATTTATAGCCCAGTGGCGATGATTGGGGCAGCATAAATAAATAAATAATAAGCTGCTTCAGCAACTGTCAAAGCAGAATAGGCTTGCTAAGCCTCCCTCTTAATTACAGTTTATAAGAGAATTTTCTTTCTGCTTTTCTGCCTCTCCAGCCTGAAACTGCCTCTGCCTTTCCGGAGCCTCCATCTTTAATTTTTCTAACTTGTACTGGAGCTCAAGCTCACTAGGTTTACTTTCAGGAAACACCTCCAACTCCTCCACTTTAAATACACCCTCAGATATATAATGTTCAGCTATTATCCTCTGCATCTGTGCCCTCCTCATTGTCAATTTCACCTTAGCAAGTATTGACGTTTTAGCAATACTCAACAACTCAATCCTTCTGGTGTCCTCTAATGCCTGAGAGGTTCACACTTCCAGATATCTATCAACATCTATTGCTGCTGATTTTCCACACACAAATAAATCAAAAGGGATTTCCCCAATGAAATCGATATTAAATCAATCCTTAAATTTGTTCATATCCCAGAAGCAGGCCCCATTTTGTTACAAACCGTAACACTTTAGAAACGAACCAGCAGCAACAGACTACTCCCAATGGCCACACATTTTAATTCCACGTCCCATTCCCATTCTGATATGTCTATCCATGGCCTCCTCTACTGTCAAAATTAATCCAAACTCAGGTTGGAGGAACAACACCTTATATACCGGCTGGGTAGCCTCCAACCTGATGGGATGAATATTGACTTCGCTAACTTCCGTTAATGCCCCTCTTCCACTTCTTACCCCATCACTGACATATTTAATTGTTTGCCTGTTTTCCATGTCTCTCTGGTGCTTCCCCCCCACCTTTCTTTCTCCCGAGGCCTCCTGTCCAATGATCCTTTCCTATCTCCAGCTCTGTATCACTTTTGCCAATCACATTCCCAGCTCTTAGCTTCATCCCACCCCCTCCGGTCTTCTCCTATCATTTCGCATTTCACCCTCCCCCCACTACTTTCAAATCTCTTAGTATCTTTCCGTTCAGTTAGTCCTGACGAAGGGTCTCAGCCTGAAATGTCGACAGTTCTTCTCCTTATAGATGCTGCCTGGCCTGCTGAGTTTCACCAGCATTTTGTGTGTGTTGTTTGAATTTCCAGCATCTGCAGATTTCCTCGTGAGTGTTATGTGTATAAATATAACTCTCAAACTATTGAGCTCAGGGGTAACAAGGCTTGGAGTCTTGAGATGGTAAAGTATGAAAGTTCAGTTCAACCACAGAATAGGTGATGAGAGAGATATTTGTAATCCAGGGTAAATGTTGAGAGAAGGCAATTATGTCATATTCCACAGGTTCCATGGTGGTAAAAAGAGACCAACAGTCGCTGTAGATTTTATCTGTCATCCTTCCAAATCCACATACTAATTATCACCCGAAGTGACTTGTCATAAGGGGTATCGTCTTCAAATGAATTACCACACCACAGCCAGGCAAGGGTTGACACATGTGGTCTCCGCAGGATACCCCAAATCAGATCCACTCCTATGGATCAAATGAGGTGACAACCACACATTCGATGTACGGTGAATCGATAATTAGCCCACCCTTGTGGGCAAAGGAAAGTTCCAAACAGTGACCCTTGGCCACTAGTTCCCCGGTTTCGATTCTTCCATTTTTCCTCCTTCGTCTCCGTCTGACTCTGAGTCTGTGGATTTGCCTTCTTAATCTCTCTCTCTTAAAATGACAGTCTACAGCAAACAAAACCTAGGGATTCATAACAATGGCCACTCCCCATTGTGAGCTGACAGGTGTGCCAGTAGGTGGGATGACTGAGTGAATCCTTTCCCACATTCTCAGCAGGTGAACGGCTTCTCCCCAGTGTGAACTCGCTGATGTTTCTGTAGGTGGGATGACTGAGTGAATCCCTTCCCACATTCTGAGCAGGTGAATGGCCTCTCCCCAGTGTGAACTCGCTGGTGTCTCTGTTGGTTAGCTAACCGAGTGAATCCCTTCCCACAGACTGAGCAGGTGAACGGCTTCTCCCCAGTGTGAACTCGCTGATGTACCAGTAGGGTAGATGACTGAGTGAATCCCTTCCCACAGACTGAGCAGGTGAATGGCCTCTCCCCAGTGTGAACTCGCTGATGACTCTGTAGCTTAGCTAACTCAGTGAATCCCTTCCCACAGACTGAGCAGGTGAACGGCTTCTCCCCAGTGTGAACTCGCTGATGTACCAGTAGGGTAGATGACTGAGTGAATCCCTTCCCACAGACTGAGCAGGTGAATGGCCTCTCCCCAGTGTGAACTCGCTGATGACTCTGTAGCTTAGCTAACTCAGTGAATCCCTTCCCACAGACTGAGCAGTTGAACGGCCTCTCCCCAGTGTGAACTCGCTGGTGACTCTGTAGGTGGGATGACTGAGTGAATCCCTTCCCACAGACTGAGCAGGTGAACGGCCTCTCCCCAGTGTGAACTCGCTGATGACTCTGTTGGTTAGCTAACCGAGTGAATCCCTTCCCACAGACTGAGCAGGTGAACGGCTTCTCCCCAGTGTGACCTCGCTGGTGATTCCGTAGGGTGGATATATGAGTGAAGCTCTTCCCACAGACTGAGCAGATAAATGGCTTCTCCCCAGTGTGAACTCGCTGGTGATTCCGTAGGGTGGATAAATGAGTGAAGCTCTTCCCACAGACTGAGCAGGTGAATGGCCTCTCCCCAGTGTGAACTCGCAGGTGATTCTGTAGGTGGGGTATGTGAGTGAATCCCTTCCCACAGACTGGGCAGGTGAACGGCTTCTCCCCAGTGTGAACTCGCTGGTGACTCTGTAAATGAGATGACCGAGTGAATCCCTTCCCACATTCTGAGCAGGTGAATGGCCTCTCCCCAGTGTGAACTCGGTGATGACTCCGTAAACCGGATGACCAAGTGAATCTCTTCCCACATTCTGAGCAGGTGAACGGCTTCTCCCCAGTGTGAACTTGCTGGTGTCTCTGTTGGTGAGCTAACTGAGTGAATCCTTTCCCACATTCTGAGCAGGTGAACGGTTTCTCCCCAGTGTGAACTTGCTGGTGAGTCATTAGGTCAGATGACAGAGTGAATCCTTTCCCAGAAATTCAGCAGATGACCAGCCTCTGCCCGGTGTGGTGTGAACTAATTGGTGTGTCAACAGGTGGGATGACCAACTGAACCCCTTCTCACACACAGAACAGGTGAATGGCCTTGCCCAGTGTGAACTTGCTGACGTACCTTCAATTGTGATAATCGAGAGAATCCATTCCCACTGTCTGAGCAGGTGAAAGGCCTTTCTCCTGTGTAAATTACAGGCGTGCCAGTTGGTCAAATGATCAAGTGAATCCCTCCCCACAGTCTGAGCAGGAAGGGTGGTCAATTGGCTCCCTTGCTCCACTTCTTAAATATCTAGACAGAGACAACAAAACTGCTGTGCCATGTTTGAGCTTCCTGGAGATGAATTCCTTCTCATTTTTAACCTGTAAAAAGATTTACAAAATCCATCAATGGGTGTAGGACAACATTTCAGATGAGATTACTTGAGTTACCAAGGTTTGATCTGGTATCACACTGTTACAGTGAGGTTCAACGGAAGTTGGACAGAGAAATCATCTCCTGACTGGGCAGAGTGCTGGTATCTGGAATGACCATCAATTCCCTGATGCTCTTCCTGTCTCTATAAGAATGGGGCATTTCTGCCATCTCCAATCAGTGCCTTGGCTCAGTTTGACTCTCTCCATTGGTATTATTCCTTGTTCCCACTGAGCTGCATGGGTTCCTCGCCCCACAGTAACTGAAACACTCTCACACAGTCTTTCTTGACGTGCAGCTGGGATCTTCTTTTATGTATTATTAACTTAAAGTGCCACAGTTTTAACGCCATATAAAAAATTCTGAAATGACTGGTTGGTTCGCACAGCTGTCAAAAGGGGTTAGAGTGAATTTTTGTATTATTTCAGGTTCTTGTCACAATCATAGAACATTTCAACACAAAAACAGGCCCTTTGGGCCATCTAGTTTGTGCTGAACTATTTAAACAGCCCACTCCCACACCTCCAGGTACCAACACAAACCTCTTAAATGTTGAAATCGAGCACGCATGCACCACTTGTGCTGGCTGCTCATTCCACAGCCGGATAACCGTCTGAGTGAAGAAGTGTCCCCTCATGTTCCCCTTAACATTTCACCTTTCACCCTTAACCCATGGCCTCTGGTTGTCGTCCCCCCCCAATCTTCATGGAAAAAGCCAGCTTGCATTAACACTATCTGTGCTTCTCTATCACAATCAAATCTCCACTCAATCTTCTGCATTCCAAGGAATAAAGTCCTGATTTGTTGAATCTTTCCTTATAACCCAAGTCCTCCAGACATGGCAACATCCTTGTGAATTTTCTCTGAAATCTCTGAACTTCTTTTACATCTTTCCTGTAGGTAGGTGACCAAAACTGCACACAATACTCCAAATTAGGCCTCACCAATGTCTTCTAGGAGTCAACATAACATCCATCTATTGTTATCAGTACTTTGGTTCATGAAGGGCAATGGGCTGAAATCATTCTTCCCATCCCTATCTACCTGTGATACCACTTTCAGTGAATTAAGGACTTGTATTCCCAGGTCCCTTTCTTCTACAACACTCCTCCATGCCCGACCAGTCACTGTGAAAGACCTCCCTTGGTAGGTCATACCAAAGTGCAACAACTCACACTGGTCTGCATTAAATTCCATTTTCCATTTCTAAAACCATTTTCCCACCTAGTCCAGATCACACTGCAAGCCATGATAGTCCTCTTGCAGTCCGCTAAACCTCCAGTCTTGTTTTCATCCACAAATTTGCTGATACAGTTAACTACACTATCATCCAGATTACTGATATAGATGACAAACAACAACAGATCCAGCACTGATCCCTGTGGCAACCACTAGTCACAGGTTTCCAGTCAGAGAGGCAACCATCTGCTACCACACTCTGGCTTCTCCCAAAGACAGTGTCTCATCCGATTTACTGTCTCATCTTGAATGCTGAGTGACTGAACCTTCTTGACCAAGCTCCCATATGAGACTTTGTCAAATGCCTTGCTAAAGTCCATGTAGACAACATCCACTGCCTTGCCTTCATCCACTTTCCTGATAACTTCCTCGAGAGACTCTATAAGATTGGCGAGAGCCATGCTGTCTATCCTTTATCAGTCCACACCTATCCAAATACTTACAGTATATACTTGGTTCCTGCACACACAGTCCAATAACTTTCCCAGTTCTGATGTCAAGCTCACCAACATATAATTTCCTAGTTTATTTTTACAGCCTTTCTAGAACAGCAGAATAATCTGTCCTCCAATCCTCCAGTACCTCACCTGTCACTAAGGATGATTTAAATATCTGTGCTTAGGCCCCAATAATTTCTGCACTTGTCTTCCGCAGGGTCCTAGTGAACAACTTGTCAGGCCCTGGGGATTGATCCACACTAATTTGCCTCAAGACAGCAAACCCCTCCACCTCTGTAATCTGTACAGGGTCCATGAAGTTGATGTGGCTTTGCCTCACTTCTATAGACTCTGTGTTCATCTCTTGAGTAAATACGGATGCAAAAAAAATCTCCCTAAGTCTATGTTATCCCTTCATATGGATTACCATTCTGATCTTCCAGAGAATTATTTTTTTCCCTTGCAATCTTTTTGCTCTGAACAAGTCTGCAGAATCCCTGAGGATTCTCCTTCACCTTGTCTGCTGGGGCAACCTCATGCCTTTATTTCTTTCATAAGTGTTCACCTGAATTTCCTGTATTTCATAAGTACCCCATTTGTTCCTATCTGCCTGTACCTGGTATGCACCTCCTTTTTATTGATCTGGGAGAGGAAAGCCAAAGGGGTGATAGATCTGCATGGTGGGAGGTGGGGGTAAAGAGGGTTAAACTAAAGTTGCAGGGGGAATGGGAGCCTGAATGGTAGTGGAGAGGTTGTGGAGACAGATGTTGTTCAGGCCTCAGACAAAGTCAGGAATGAAAAAGTTGAGCATGGTGCAGTGAATATGCTGAGCCCTGTATATTTCAATACAAGGAGCAGCGTAGGAAAGGTGGATGTGTTCAGGGCATGGATCAACACCTGGAATTAAGATACTAGGATCTGGCAACTGTGGATTGGGACAGGCTGCTTTATGTCAAAGGCGTGCTTGGTAAATGGGAGGCCTTCAAAGCGAAATTTTGAAAGTAGTAAGCGGGTATGTCAGAATAAAAGGTAAAGATAGAAACTGTAGGGAAACTTGGATTGCAAGAGATATTGAGACCCTGGTAAAACACAAAATGGAATTGCATAACAGGGATAGGCAGTCAGTTTCTTATGGAGTATAAGAAATGCAAGAGAACACATAAGAAATAAATCAGGATGGCTAAAAGAAGGCATGAGGTCGCTGTCACAGAAAAGGTGAAGGATAATCCTCAGGGATTCTAGTGATAGATTAAGAGCAAAAGGATTGCAAGGCACAAAGTTGGTCCTCTGGAAGACCGGAATGGCAATCCACGTGTGGAAACAAAGCAGATGGGGGAGATCTTAAATATTTTTCCATCTCTATTTACTCAGGAGATGGACAAAGGGTCTATGGGAGTGTGGAAAAGCGGCATTAACCATTTCAACCCTGGGGGAAAAAACACTCCTCTGGCCACTCACACGCTCAATACCCCTCATCATTTTATACACCAAAAAATGTCTCTAAATATAAACAAGGAAATTATACATTGCACAGTCTACTTTCCACGATTCAGTACATTTACATGGACAGGTGTGTAAAAAGGGCCCAAAGAATATCAGGGACAAACAGGCCCAATTCACCACAACCACAAACTGTTCCTGCTGCTACCATCCAGGAAACGGTACCACAGCAAAAGGACCAAAAGGCTCCAGGACATCATTTTCCACCAGGTCATCAGACTGATTAATTCATGCTGATATAATTGCATTTCGATGTTATATTGACTGTCCTATTTGCAAACTATCTATTATAAATTACTATAAATTACACATTGCACATTTAGATGATGTAAGGTGAATATTTCTACTCCTCATGTTTATGAAATATTTATCTAATAAAGTCAATTCAATTCACCATCTCCACTATCTGTTCTGGCATTCTGGCTCCCATTCCCCCTACAACTTATTTTAACCACATCACCCCCTCCCCTGCTCACTACCACTAGCAAGCCTTACCACTAGGATATTCCTCCCCTCTTGTTCTGTTCCTCTAACTAATGAATCTGACTTTCCTCTGCCAGGTAACACCCCCCAACAGCTTCTAAAGTGGTCCACCTGTTGTTGTGGGGGATGGCCACTAGAGTACTCTGCGATGGATATTTAACCTCATTCCCCTTCCTGACTCTCACCCAGTTTCCTGTGTCCGGCACCTTGGGTGTAACTCACCTCTCTTCATGTTATATCTATCACCCCCTCCAACTGCTGGATGATCTGGAATTCACCCATTTCAAGTTGCAGCTCATTGAAGTGCAGGGTTACAAGCTGCACATCTTGTAGGTGAGGGTATCAGGGACACTGGAGGTCTCCCCTCCTTCCCTCCAATACCCCTCTAATTTGTAATAATCTCCCCTCTAATTTGTAATAACCAGTGTGCAGATAAATCTTGTACTGTGCATTTTTTACCCAGTGACAATATGTGCACAGTGACACACTAGCAAATCACGTTCTGATCTCCTCTGGGTTCGATCCAGTTTATCTGCACTCTCACACAACCTACGTAGCAGGCCTGTAATGGGTAATGAAGGATTTTCTCCAAAACTTTTGCACATTGTCCACAGGTGGTTTCATTGCTAAATTACGCTTTAAAAAGTCAGATTTCCAAATATCACTCCACTTCTTCCCACTTGCAAACTCTCCAGCAACTTTTGCATCACCACAATGCACGCAGGCATCACCAGTTTCTGTATTCTACATAAATATTCCCCCTGAACCCTCCCCCAATGACTGACGGTGGTGAACTCATTGAATGAAATCCCAATGAGTATGAAGGGAAGGGCAGTTCTCTGTCTCACTGGAGTCTGGCACATTTGTGATGTGAAAGCTACTTGTTTCCCAGGGCAAAGGTGTTTGATATCATTATATACCCAGAGAGAATGGGACAAAACATGTTCTCACCGGTAGAAAAGTCCAGAGCAAGAGGAGGTAGAGGAAGCAACACACACAAAATACTGGAGGAGCTCAGCAGGCCAGGCAGCATCTACGGAAAAGAGTACTAATGCCGATTTTCTCAACTGCTGATGTAAAAGATTTTGTTCCCTTTCTCCGAGTTCCTAATCCTTGCATTTAGATAGCTGGAGCTCAGCTCTGTCTGAGAGATCCATCGGTTCCCATTCCCTCATCAACCGGAAGCTCCCCGGGTCCTGAATACGGATCGTGGGGCTGAGAGAGAGGGAAGAGGGCAGGACTGTCCCGGGTTTGCTGGTCACGGTGACCGGATTTCAAAGGAATTATCCCGAAGTCGGTGTTTAAGATAAAAACACGGAGAAACGCTCTTACCTGCAACCGACATTTTCAAGGCCTTCAGTGTACTGCGCGCATGCATGAAACTCAGGGACGTCCTCAGCCTGACGCCTGCGCATTTCATCGGTGCTTCAGCGCCGGCAAAATTCTTAATGCATGGCCCTCTGGGTAATCACGGTGCCATTAACCATTTCTGCAAGCACCGGTTCAATGTCCATACCTCATTTTTTTTATAGTGTGTATAGAAAAACCTGCAGCTGTTTTAACGCAGAAAGCGGCTCCTATAAGCAATATACTCAATATCAATGAGTATCTAATGCCAAAGTAAAATGCAGATATAAAACACAGGAGATTCTGCAGTTGCTGGAAATACAGAGACGCACACACACAAAACGCTGGAGGAACTCTGCAATTCAGAGAGCAACTAAGCAGCGGAGTACACAGGCTAGGCATGCTGAAGGGGCTCTGCCTAAACGTTTTCTATTTATTCCTCTCCAAAATTTCTGCCTGATCTGTTGATTTCCACCTGTGTTTTGCAGAAATTAACCACCTTTTTTTTCGATCAACCAGTTTCCAAATGCTTCTAATCTTTCACTTTTGACCACATCCTGCTGGTCTTATTCATCCTCCTCCTCTGGACCCCATCTCTCTCTGGAGCCCCTGACTCAGGCTGGCAAATCTTCAGTTTCTGACTCTGCACCATCGAAGATTCACTCGCTAGTCTGCTGTCAGACTTTAGAGGTGCATTGTGTTACGAGACCGCAGGTTCGTTTACTGTGAGTGTCGCTTTAAGTGCCTGAGTGAGGCGGGGCTGTGACATCAGACACACGGAGAGAGAGAGAGAGAACGTCACAACCACAGTGAGCTCATCGTCTTATTCAGCCCGGAGAAAATCATGCAGGAAATTCATGCAGGTGTATAAGATGATGAGAGGCATTGGTCGTGTGGATAGCCAGAGGCTTTTTCCCCAGGGCTGAAACAGCTAACACGAGGGGGAATAGGTTTAAGCTGCTTGGAAGTAGGTACAGAGGAGATGTCAGAGCTAAGATTTTTAAGCAAAGAGTGGTGTGTGTGTGGAATGCACCGCCAGTGACGGTGGTAGAGGCGGATACAATAGGGTCTTTTAAGTGACTCTCAGATAGGTACATGGAGCTTAGGAAAATAGGTGGCTATGTGGCAGGGTAATTCTAAGCAGCTTCTAGAGTAAGATACATGGTCGGCACAGCAATGTGGGACAAAGCATCTGTAATGTGTTGTGAATTTATATGTTTCCATGAAATTCACGGGAAATCTCCTATCCCATGGAGTGGTGACTATTTGCAACCTGTCATCTCAGGGAGAGTGAGAGGGGAATGGCAGGGGTAGATTTTCATATTACTGATATGGAACAGAAACATGGGCAGGAACCAGATGGGCTGAGTGGCCTTTCTAGTGTACATTGTGAGTGTGGTAGAGACAGTTAGTACCTGAGACACAGGACTTGATACAGAATTGATTTATCTTTCACAGATCCACAATATTAAACACCAGTCTAGTTTAAGGCTAACATCAGCAGAACGGACTCCTCCAATGCTCAGTCCTGGGTGTGCTGAGCAGCCGCAAGAACTGCAGAATCTGACAGTAACAGTCCCTTATGAACCTGCAGCTGCCTTCAGTCACCATGATGGTTAAACTTTTAACACGGAGATGATTTGAACTTCCTCCCTGATGTTGGAGCACTCAGACCGAAGATGTAGGGGAGAAGGAAAAAAGAGATAATAAAGTTGTTTGCACCATTAGGGATAAACAGAGAGAAAGGGGTGGAAAGTTTCTTGAATGCATCTATTTTAATGCTAGGAGCAAGGTAAGAAAGGTAGATGAGCTTAGAGTATGGATTGATAATTGGAAATATGATGTTGTATCTATTAGTGAAACATGGTTGCAGGAGGGGTGTGATTGGCAAATAAATATTCCTGGATTTCGTTGCTTCTGGTGTGATAGAATCAGAAGGGCAAGAGGGGGAGGTATTGCAATGCTTGTCCGAGAAAATATTACAGCGGTGCTTTGAAAGGATAGATTACAGGGCTGATTTCGGGAGCCTATTTGGGTGGAATTGAGGAATGGGAAAGGTATAGTAACACTTATAGGGGTATATTATAAACCACCTAATTGGGAGCGAGAATTGGAGGAGCAAATTTGTAAGGAGATAGCAGATATTTGTAGTAAGCACAAGGTTGTGATTGTGGGAGATTTTAATTTTCCACTCATAGAAACATAGAAAATCGGTGCAGGAAAAGGCCATTAGGCCCTTCAAGCCTGCACCGGCATTCAGTATGATAATGCCTGATCATCCAACTCAGAACCCTGTACCTGCTTTCTCTCCATACCCCTGATCCCTTTAGCCACGAGGGCCATATCTAACTCCCTCTTAAATATAGCCAATGAACTGGCCTCAACTGCTTCCTGTGGCAGAGAATTCCACAGATTCTCCACTCTCTGTGTGAAGAAGTTTTTCCTCATCTATGTCCTAAAAGGCTTCCCCTTTATCCTTAAACTGTGACCCCTCGTTCTGGACTTCCCCAACATCGGAAACAATCTTCCTGCATCTAGCCTGTCCAATCCCTTTAGAATTTTATACATTTCAATAACATCCCCCCTCAATCTTCTAAATTCCAGTGAGTGTAAACCTAGTCAACCCAGTCTTTCTTCATATGAAAGTCCTGCCATCCCAGGAATCAATCTGTTGAACCTTCTTTGTACTCCCTCTATGGCAAGAATGTCTTTACTCAGATTAGGGGACCAAAACTGCATACAGTACTCCGGCTGTGGTCTCACCAGGGCCTTGTACAACAGCAGTAGAACCTCCCTGCTCCTGTACTCAAATCCTCTTGCTACGAATGCCAACATACCATTTGCCTTTTTCGTTGCCTGCTGTACCTGCATGCCCACTTTCAATGACTGGTGTACAATAACTCCCAGGTCTCATTGCGCCTCCCCTTTTCCTAATCGGCCATTCAGATAATAATCTGTTTTCCTGTTCTTGCAACCAAAGTGAATAACCTCACATTTATCCACATTAAATTGCATCTGCCATGAACTTGCCTACTCACCTAAACTATCCAAGTCACCCTGCATCCTCTTAGCATCCTCAAAGCTAACACTGCCGCCCAGCTTCGTGTCATCCACAAACTTGGAGATGCTGCATTTAATTCCCTCGTCTAAATCATTAATATATATTGTAAACAACTGGGGCCCCAGCACTGAGCCTTGCAGTACCCCACTAGTGACTGCCTGCCAATCTGAAAAGGTCCCGCTTATTCCCACTCTTTGCTTCCTGTTTACCAACCAATTCTCTATCCACCTCAATACCATACCCCCAATACTGTGTGCTTTAAGTTTCCACACTAATCTCCTGTGTGGGACCTTGTCAAAAGACTTTTGAAAATCCAAATATACCACATCCACTTGTTCTCCCCTATCCATTCTACTAGTTACATCCTCAAAAAATTCTATAAGATT
The DNA here is from genome assembly GCF_048418815.1 of Hemitrygon akajei. NCBI lineage: Eukaryota > Metazoa > Chordata > Chondrichthyes > Myliobatiformes > Dasyatidae > Hemitrygon > Hemitrygon akajei. Next base: position 886,097 of record NW_027331978.1, on the reverse strand, counting down.
CGCCAGACATGATTTTCCTTTCACAAATCCATGCTGACGTTGTCCGATTATTTCACCTCTTTCCAAATGTGCTGTTATCACATCTTTCACAACCAACTCTAGCATTTTCCCCACCACCGATGTCAGGCTAACCGGTCTATAATTCCCCGGTTTCTCTCTCCCTCATTTTTAAAAAAAGTGAGGTCACATTAGCCACCCTCCAATCCTCAGGAACTAATCCAGAATCTAAGGAGTTTTGAAAAATTATCACTAATACATCCACTATTTCTTGGGCTAATTTCTTAAGCACTCTGGGATGCAGACCATCTTGCCCTGGGGATTTATCTCCCTTTAATCCCTTCAATTTACCTAACACCACTTCCCTACTAACATGTATTTCCCTCAGTTCCTCCATCTCACTAGACCCTCGGTCCTCTACTATTTCCGGAAGGTTATTTATGTCCTCCTTAGTGAAGACAGAACTGAAGTAGTTATTGAATTGGTCTGCCATGTCCTTGTTCCCTATGACCAATTCACCTGTTTCTAACTGTAAGGGACCTACATTTGTCTTAACCAATCTTTTTCTTTTCACTTATCTATAAAAGCTTTTACAGTCAGTTTTTATGTTCCCTGCCAGCTTTCTCTCATAACCTTTTTTCCCTTTCCTAATTAATCCCATTGTCCACCTCTGCTGGACTCTGAATTTCTCCCAGTCCTCAGGTGTGCCACTTTTTCTGGCTAATTTGTATGTTTCTTCTTTGGACTTGATACTATCTTTAGTTTCCCCGTCAGCCACGGGTGCACTACCTTCCCTGGTTTATTCTTTTGCCAAACTGGGATGAACACTTGTTGTAGTTCATCCATGCAATCTTTAAATGCTTGCCATTGCATATGAATGTTGAGGAACCAACTGGAGAGCAGGCCATTCCACATTGGGTATTGAGCAAAGAGGAAGTGTTAGTTAGCAATCTTGTCGTGCGAGGCCCCTTGGGTAAGAGTGACCATAATATGGTGGAATTCTTCATTAAGGAGAGCGACATAGTTAATTCAGAAACAAAGGTTCTGAACTAAAAGAAGGGTAACTTTGAAAGTATGAGACGTGAATTAGCTAAGATAGACTGGCAAATGATACTTAAAGAGTTGACGGTGGATTTGCAATGGCAAGCATTTAAAGATCGCATAGATGAACTACAATTGTTCATCCCAGTTTGGCAAAAGAATAAACCAGAGAAGGTAGTGAACCCGTGGCTGACAAGGGAAATTAGGGATAGTATCAAGTCCAAAGAAGAAACATATAAATTAGCAAAAAAAAGCAGCACACCTGAGGACTGGGAGAAATTCAGAGACCAGCAGAGGAGGACAAAGGGCTGAATTAGGAAAGGGAAAAAAGATTATGAGGGAAAGCTGGCAGGGAACATAAAAACTGACTGTAAGAGCTTTTACAGACATGTGAAAAGAAAAAGATTGGTCAAGACAAATGTAAGTCAAGACAAAAGCCAGAAACAGGTGAATTGATCATAGGGAACAAAGACATGGCAGACCAATTGAATAACTACTTTGGTTCTGTCTTCACGAAGGAGGACATAAATAACCCTCTGGAAATAGTAAGGGACCGAGGGTCTAGTGAGATGGAGGAACTGAGGGTAATACATGTTAGTAGGGAAGTGGTGTTAGGTAAATTGAAGGAATTAAAGGCAGATAAATCCCGAGGGCCAGATGGTCTGCATCCCAGAGTAGCCCAAGAAATAGTGGATGCATTAGTGATAATTTTTCAAAACTCCTTAGATTTTGGATTAGTTCCTGAGGATTGGAGGGTGGCTAATGTAACCCTACTTTTTAAAAACGGAGGGGGAGAAAAACCGGGGAATTATAGACCGGTTAGTCTGTCGTCGGTGTTGGGGAAAATGCTAGAGTCGGTTATCAAAGATGTGATAACAGCACATTTGGAAAGAGGTGAAATCATCGGACAAAGTCAGCATGGATTTGTGAAAGGAAATATGGACTTCAGCAAGGCCTTTGACAAAGTTCCACATGGAAGGTTAGTTAAGAAGATTCAGTCGTTAGGTATTAGTGCTGGAGTAATAAAATGGATTCAACAGTGGCTAGATGGGAGATGCCAGAGAGTAGTGGTGGATAATTGTTTATCGGGATGGAGGCCGGTGACTAGCGGGGTGCCTCAGGGATCTGTTTTGGGCCCAATGTTGTTTGTAATATACATAAATGATCTGGATGATGGGGTGGTAAATTGGATTAGTAAGTATGCTGATGATACTAAGGTAGGAGGTGTTGTGGATAATGAGGTGGGTTTTCAAAGCTTGCAGGGAGATTTATGCCGGTTAGAAGAATGGGCTGAACGTTGGCAGATGGAGTTTAATGCTGAGAAGTGTGAGGTTCTACATTTTGGCAGGAATAATCCAAATAGAACATACAGGGTAAATGGTAGGGCATTGAGGAATGCAGTGGAACAGAGAGATCTAGGAATAACAGTGCATAGTTCCCTGAAGGTGGAGTCTCATGTAGATAGGGTGGTGAAGAAGGCTTTTGGAACGCTGGCCTTTATAAATCAGAGCATTGAGTACAGAAGTTGGGATGTAATGTTAAAATTGTACAAGGCATTGGTAAGGCCAAATTTGGAATATTGTGTACAGTTCTGGTCACCGAATTATAGGAAAGATATCAATAAATTAGAGAGAGTGCAGAGACGATTTACTAGGATGTTACCAGGGTTTCAGCACTTAAGTTACAGAGAAAGGTTGAACAAGTTAGGTCTCTATTCATTGGAGCGTAGAAGGTTGAGGGGGGATTTGATCGAGGTATTTAAAATGTTGAGAGGGATAGATAGAGTTGACGTGAATAGGCTGTTTCCATTGAGAGTAGGGGAGATTCAAACGAGAGGACATGATTTGAGAGTTAGGGGGCAAAAGTTTAAGGGAAACACGAGGGGGTATTTCTTTACTCAGAGAGTGATAGCTGTGTGGAATGAGCTTCCTGTAGAAGTAGTAGAGGCCAGATCAGTTGTGTCATTTAAGGTAAAATTGGATAGGTATATGGATAGGAAAGGAGTGGAGGGTTATGGGCTGAGTGCGGGTAGGTGGGACTAGGTGAGATTAAGAGTTCGGCACGGACTAGGAGGGCCGGAATGGCCTGTTTCCGTGCTGTGATTGTTATATGGTTATATGGAAAGTCATGTCTGACGAATCTTATAGAATTTTTTGAAGATGTAACCAGTAGAGTGGATAGGGGAGAGCCAGTAGATGTGGTATATTTAGATTTTCAAAAGGCTTTTGACAAGGTCCCACACAGGAGATTAGTGTGTAAACTTAAAGCACACAGTATTGGGGGTATGGTATTGATGTGGATAGAGAATTGGTTGGCAGACAGGAAGCAAAGAGTGGGAGTAAACGGGACCTTTTCAGAATGGCAGGCAGTGACTAGTGGGGTACCGCAAGACTCAGTGCTGGGACCACAGCTGTTTACAATATATATTAATGATTTAATGAGGGAATTAAATGTAGCATCTCCAAGTTTGCGGATGACACGAAGCTGGGCAGCGGTGTTAGCTGTGAGGAGGATGCTAAGAGGATGCAGGGTGACTTGGATAGGTTAGGTGAGTGGGCAAATTCATGGCAGATGCAATTTAATGTGGATAAATATGAGGTTATCCATTTTGGTTGCAAGAACAGGAAAAGGGGAGGTGCAACGAGACCTGGGTGTCATTGTACACCAGTCATTGAAGGGAGGCATGCAGGTACAGCAGGTGGTGAAAAAGGCGAAAGGTATGCCAGCATTCATAGCAAAAATATTTGAGTACAGGAGCAGGGAGGTTCCTCTGCAGTTGTACAAGGCCTTGGTGAGACCGCACCTAGAGTATTGTGTGCAGTTTTGGTCCCCTAATCTGAGGAAAGACATTCTTGCCATAGAGGGAGTACAAAGAAGGTTCAACAGATTGATTCCTAGGATGGCAGGACTTTCATATGAAGAAAGACTGGATCGACAAGGCTTATACTCACTGGAATTTAGAAGATTGATGGGGGATCTTATTGAAACGTATAAAATTCTGAAGGGATTGGACAGGCTAGATGCAGGAAGATTGTTTCCGATGTTGGGAGAGTCCAGAACGAGGGGGTCACAGTTTAAGGATAAAGGGGAAGACTTTTAGGACCAAGATGAGGAAAAACCTCTTCACACAGAGAGTGGAGAATCTGTGGAATTCTCTGCCACAGGAAACAGTTGAGGCCAGTTCATTGGCTATATTTAAGAAGGAGTTAGATATGGCCCTTGTGGCTAAAGGGATCGGGGGTATGGAGAGAAAGCAGATACAGGATTCTGAGTTGGATGATCAGCCACGATCATACTGAATGGCGGTGCAGGCTCGAAGGGCCGAATGGCCTACTCCTGCACCTATTTTCTATGTTTCTGTCCACCGTCAACCCTTTAAATATCATTTGCCAGTCTGTCTTAGCTAATTCACGTCTCATATCTTCAAAGTTGCCCTTCTTTAAGTTCAGAACATTTGGTTCTGAATTAACTATGTCACTCTCCATCTTAATGAAGAATTCCACCATATTATGGTCACTCTTACACAAGGGGCCTCACATGACAAGATTATTAACTAACCCTTCCTCATTGCTCAATACCCAGTCTAGAATGGCCTGCTCTCTAGTTGGTTCCTCGACATGTTGGTTCAGAAAACCATCCCGCACACATTCTAAGAAATCCTCTTCCTCAGCACCCGTACCAATTTGGTTCACCCAATCTATATGTAGATTGAAATCACCCATTATAACTGCTGTTCCTTTTTTGCACGCATTTCTAATTTCCTGTTTAATGCCATCCACAACTTCACTACTACTCTTAGGTGGCCTGTACACAAATCCCACCAGCATTTTATGCCCCTTAGTGTTATGCAGCTCTCCCCATATCGATTCCACATCCTCCAGGCTAATGTCCTTCCTTTCTATTGCGTTAATCTCTTCTCTAACCAGCAACGCTACCCCACCTCCTTTTCTTTCCTGTTTATCCCTCCTGAATATTGAATATCCCTGGATGTTGAGCTCCTATCCTTGGTCACCCTGGAGCCTTGTCTCTGTGATTCCAACTATATCATATTCATTAATAACTATCTGCACATTCAATTCATCCACCTTATTACGAATGCTCCTTGCATTGACACACAAAGCCTTCAGGCTTGTTTTTACAACACTCTTAGCCCTTATACAATTATGTTGAAAAGTGGCCCTTTTTGATTTTTGTCCCTGGATTTGACTGCCTGCCACTTTTACTTTTCACCTTACTACTTTTTGCTTCTACTCTCATTTTGCACCCCTCTGTCTCTCTGCACTTGTTCCCATCCCCCTGCCACATTAGTTTAAATCCTCCTGAACAGCAGTAGCAAACGCTCCCCCAGGACTAGGAGGAGGGACAGCCCTCAGTGATTCCTGTGTATGCTCCCTGGAAGCCTCAAGAAATGATGATGATCATGAATCAGGCCCCAGATAGAAAAGAAAAACCAGCTCAGTTTGCTCAGTGTGTCCACAGTACTACACAAATGTTTAATGTGACTCCACAAGATTTATTCGGTCTCTGCTGCATGATTCTCTCAGCTGATGAAGGGCAGAAATGGAAGGCAGAATTGAGATACCAAACCTATCAGGAGTTACAGGTGGGAAACCATAATGAGAATGAACAGACAGACCAGATCATTCAAGCCTTGGAAAGGGCTCTCCAGCAACCTGTGAACATCACTAAAGTACCTGAATGCAAAACTAAGCCTGGGGAATCGGGACCAGACTATTGGGAGCGATTTGTGGCCTGCTACGGCACCTTCGCAGGAGACCAAGCCTTTAATGATGGGAATCTGTCCCCCCAGTTCAATGCCCTACTGCTCCAATGCTTACAAACTAAGTTAGCCAACATGATTAAAACAAATAAAATGGATTGGCCAGAGAATGACCGAAATCGAATGCGACGAGCTTTGACATATCATTAGGACCCAACTTTCGAATCTCGATCAAACCTGAAGGGAGCTAATATTAAAGGTGAATATGCTCAGCGGGAAGAAGGACGCGAGCGGGTTATATCTGAGGAACAGAAATGGGAACAAAAACCTGCCAAGGGACAGGTGGGGACAACAACCCGTTTAGAAACTGATGAGAAGATGCTTCCAACCATGAGTGCCAACCCTCAGGAAGAGCCCAATGTAATATTGCAAGTTGCTGGAAATCCAGTTCCGTTTATGATTGATATGAGGGCAACCACAACACTCTCGATCAGGAAATAGTATCGGAAAAGGAATTCCAGCTATCAGACGCTACAATCACTCTATTTGTGTTCGAAGGCACGGAACGTACGTATTCACGTACCCAGCCACTGCAGGTGGAATTCCAGGGGAAGCAGTGTGAGGTTTCATTTACTGTCACCACCAGTTGGAGTTGTAATCTCATAGGGAGAGACTTGCTCTGTCCGTTGGAAGTCGAGATTCTATGCACGGACAAGGATAGCACGCTGGAACTGCGAACAACTGATAGCTTCCTCTGACCACCCAGTGGTGGGCACTTTATCTGGACTCCAGTACATTTGAACCCCTTCTGCCAGCGGCCGACTCTCATGTGACTCTGTGCTATGACCCTACGTGGTGCTCAACTGAGGAAAGCTAATATTATGCACCCCTCAGGGGACAGAAATTCCCAGTCATGGTGATTGGAGAGGTTAAAGGAAGAGACGGTATTGCATTTCTTGCTGAAGTTCCAGATTTCTTTTGGCGAAGGACAGGATTGGTGGTTCCCCATACCACCTTCAGGGTTTGCCCTGGGTTCAAGCCAAAGAGCCCAGGGCTCCTTGCCTACACCCTGACGAAACAGGCCTCCAGCACCGAGGGAGACTGGCAAGACTTTGCCGTGGGCCAACTCCGATACTGGAAGGAGTCTGAGGTGAAAACAGGACATCTGGTAAGACATTCCCTTAATAGTGACCGAACCCAAGACGTTGTACCCCATCTCTGGCAACTTCAGTCCATGAAGTCAGCCCTCCTGTCTGGATCACTGTGAAAGAAGGACAGACTCTCCCATCCATTCTGCAATACTCCCTCTAGCCTGTCCGGATCACTGTGAAAGAAGGACAGACTCTACCATCCATTCTGCAATACCCCCTCTAGCCCGTCCGGATCACTGTGAAAGAAGGACAGACTCTCCCATCCATTCTGCAATACCCCCTCGAGCCCGTCCGGATCACTGTGAAAGAAGGACAGACTCTCCCATCCATTCTGCAATACCCCCTCGAGCCTGTCCGGATCACTGTGAAAGAAGGACAGACTCTCCCATCCATTCTGCAATACCCCCTCTAGCCCGTCCGGATCACTGTGAAAGAAGGACAGACTCTCCCATCCTTTCCACAATACCCCCTCTAGCCTGTCTGGATCACTGTGAAAGATGGACAGACTCTCCCATCCATTCTGCAATACCCGCTCTAGCCCGTCCGGATCACTGTGAAAGAAGGGCAGACTCTCCCATCCATTCTGTAATACCCCCTCTAGCCTGAGGCAACGTTTTATGAGGATGGAAACTCTTTTGTGGATCCAGCAGGAAAACGATATCCTGGCTATGCGATAGTGACGGACAGTGAAGTAATTGAGCAGGCATCTTTTGAAGCAGCTGTCTCCACCCAGAAGGCTGAGCTGTTTGCTCTGACTCGTGCCTGTATCCCAGCAACAGACTAAAGTGGGAACATTTACACAGACTCCCGTTATGCATTTGGAATGGTACATGACTACGGGGCTCTCTGGGAACGTGGGGATTCCTGACTTCCTCTGGCCACCCCATTAGTAATGTCACCTTTGTAAAGAACTTACACACCACTCTACAGCCACCTCGAGTTTTGTTCTTCTCAGGGGGGACGCCTCTGAGGAGGAGTGAAAACTGTGGTCCCAGATGGGGTGCCAGAAAGACCCCAACCTAGGTTTTTGGATCACCCCAGTGGGACAGGTTTGGGTTCCTACACAGTTTTTACCAATATTGGTTGATTATATACATAATTGTACACACCTGGGAAAGGAGGGAATGGTTGGTATCCTGTACCCTGCACACCGGGTATGACTCCCTTGACAGGTGGATCTTTTTCGTGTCTACAAGTTGATTTTATTGAGTTGCCTAGAGTACATTGCTATAGATACTGCTTAGTTATTATAGATGTGTTTAGTAGATGGATTGAAGCTATTCCAACTACCATTAATACTGCTGTGACTGTTGTGAAGGAATTATTAAGGGAAATAATTCCCAGGTACAAGCCAGAGATGCTGAGTTCAACAATGGCTCACACTTTATGGTGAAAGTAAATGAAGGAGTATGTAACAAAGTAGCTATCAAGCAACAATTCCACTGTGTACACCACCCACGGGCTGCTGGCAGAGTGGAAAATGCCAACGGCACTCTGAAGAGTAAACTGGCCAGACTAACAGCAGAGACTGGACTCACTTGGTTGAAGGTCCGACCATTAGCCCGATTCCACATGAGGGTTACCCCTCAGGAGAAAACAGGGCTGTCACCAGCTGAAATCATTTCTGGATGGCCCATGAGGACACCCTGGGAACAAAGTCTCAGGATTAAAGGCAAAGTGAATAAGAATAAGGAACCTTGGTTCTCGATGGATATTGGAACTCTGACAAAGAAGAGAGAGATGTATGACATGTATAAGAAACAGGGAGCAAAGAAGGTACTTGAGGAGTATAAAAAGTGCAAACAAATACCTAAGGAAGAAATCAGGAGGGCTGAAAGAAGACATGAGGTAGCATTGGCAGTCAAGGTGAAGGATAGTAAGAGCTTCCACAGGTATAGTAATAGCAAAAGAATAGTTATGGGATAAAATTGGTCCTCTTGAAGATCAGAGCAGTTGGCTATGTATGGAACCAAAAGAAATTGGGGAGACGTTAAATGTTTTTTTTGCGTCAGAATTTACTAAGGAAACTGGCATAGAGTCAATGGAAATGAGGCAAACAAGTATTGAGGTCATGGAACCTATACAGATAGAAGAGGAGGAGGTGCTTGCTACCTTGAGGCGAGTAGATAAATCTCCAGGACCTGACAGGGTATTCCCTCGGACCTTGAAGGAGACAAGTGTTGAAATTGCAGGGGCCCTGGCAGATATATTTAAATGTCGTTATCTATGGGTGAGGTGCCAGATGATTGGAGGATAGCGCATGGGATGTTAGTTAGGAAGCTTCAGTCACTAGGTATACATGGTGAGGTAGTAAATTTGATTGGGAATTGAGAATGGGAGAAGTCAGAGAGTGGTAGTGGATGATTGCTTCTCTGAGTGGAGGCCTGTGACTAGTGGTGTGCCACAGGGATCAGTGCTGGGTCCATTGTTATTTGTCATCTATATCAATGATCTGGATGATAATTTGGTAAATTGGATCAGCAAATTTGTTGATGATACAAAGATTGGAGGTGAGGTGGACAGTGAGGAAGGTTTTCAAAGCTTGCAGAGGGATCTGGACCAGCTGGAAAAATGGGCTGAAAAATGGCAGATGTAGTTTAATACAGACAAGTGTGAGGTGTTGCACTTCGGAAGGAAAAACCAAGGTAGAACATACAAGGTAAATGGCAGGGAACTGAGGAGTGCACTAGAACAGAGGGATCTAGGAATACTGATAGAAAATTCCCTAAAAGTGGCATCACAGGTAGATAGGGTAGTAAAGAGAGCTTTTGGTTCATTGGCCTTTATAAATCAAAGTACTGATTATAAGAGTTGGAATGTTATGGTGAGGTTGTATAAGGTATTAGTGAGGCCAAATTTGGAGTATTGTGTGCAGTTTTGGTCACCAAATTACAGGAAGGATATTAATAAGGTTGAAAGAGTGCACAGAAGGTTTACAAGGATGTTGCCGGGACTTAAGAAACTGAGTTACAGAGAAAGGTGGAATAGGTTGGAACTTCATTCTTAGGAGTGTAGAAGAATGAGGGGAGACTTGATAGAGGTATATAAAATTATGATGGGTATAGACAGAGTGAATGCAAGCAGGCTTTTTCCACTGAGGCTAGGGGAGAGAAAAAAAAACCCAGAGGACATGGGTTAAGGGTGAAGGACAAAAAGTTTAAAGGGAATATTGCGGGGGGGAAGCTTCTTCACAACTGGGTCTGACTGGTACTGGCATAACTGGTTCTTCTGGGCACATTCAGTCTCACTCCCAACTATTTCCTACCTTCCTTTGTACAGGTATGTAATGTCTAAAGGACCAGTGTTTGAGTAAATGAGACCCACCAAACTTTCTCCTGACTGACTCACTGGAATCTCTGAGTCAGATGGGTTCTCTCCAGTTGATGCTCTCAATCCTCGGGCTGGTTCACTTGTTGCTGATCCCTCGTCTTCAGTCGTGCTTTGCCTCCAGTTGGGGTTTTTCTTCCAATAAACCTCTCAGCGCAGGTCTAACTTTAACCAGAGAGATAATGAAGCACATTAACAATGAAAAGGAGAACCAAACATTTCTGCTTAATGTTACTAAGAACAAAACTCACTGAAATTTAAACACTGAAGGCAGATGTAATGACCTCAGTAAACAATATTTTATTGTCCCTCACATGTCACAAAACGATATGGGATAAGAAGGAGCCATCATTCAGTCAGGAACAGAATTATGTGATTCAATCCATCTGGTCTGCCCACCACTCAACCACTCAACCAGGGCTGATTTTTATTCCAACATCATATTCCTGCCTTCCTCCTGTAACCCTGAAGCTACTCAGCAATCATCAGGATATTAATCTTCACAAATATACCCAAATGGCAGCCTCAAACAAATTCTGCGGCAACAAATTCCACATATCAGACATCTTTTTTTAAAAAAAATTTTTATTAGTTTTTCAAAACATTTTACAAAATTAAAAACCCCAAATCCCAATGAGGAGCATTAATACAGTGCAATATTAAGCATACAATAACAATATGCTACAAAGGAAGAGACTTTAACAAAAAAGCACCTAAATTAAAGACAAGTGAGCTTAGTGTCCTCCCCAAGCCCCACAACACAAGGAAAAAACAACAACAACACCAGACCAACCACCACACAGTATAAAGAGTATAAGTCCGGACAGTCAAACTCCCAGACTGTGAATACACTTAGCAACAGAGGATAATAATGCCTGCTACCAGAAAAAAAAGAGGGAGCTGAAAGCAAGGGACCAAAAAGAAGAAAAAAAAAGAAAAAAAAACCCTAGTCAAGAGGAAGGTTATGAAAGTACTCGATAAAAGGTCCCCAGACCTTATGGAACTTTAGATCCGAATTAAGAACTGAATAATGAATTTTTTCGAGGTCGAAGCAGGCTATAATGTCGTTAAGCCATTGATATCAGACATCTTTTGGCCAAAAGAAAATGTTCATCTCAGTTTTAAAGGGAAGCATCTTTATTCTGAGACCGTGCTGTCAGATCACAGACTCTCTGTCTAATAGAAACATCCACTCCATGTCCACTGTATCCAGGCTTTTCAACATTTGGTAGGTTTACTTAACCATACATCCCCCCACCACCCCCACCGCCCCTCTGAACTCCATTGAGCACAGGTCCAGAACCATCAAATGCTCCTCACACATGACGCCGATCATTCCTGAGATTATTCTTGTAAGCCTTGTTAGCAACAACTGCACTGAACACATTTCCAGGAATAACAGTCAAATCGCTTCCAGGATAATTTACAGGGAAAAGTTGCACTTCCTTTACTGTTATACTATCACTCCATTTCCAGGTTAAAACAGGTCTATTTCAGGAAATTTGTGTACAGATCCTCTCTTGAACGTACTGGACCGGCCGCCGTCGCTGGGCTATGAACGTGCAGGAGTAATGTGTGGCTAAATGCCTTGCTGAAGGACACAACAGGCTGCGGGGAGCTGAGGCTCGAACCATTCTCCCCCTAGACTTCCCAGTCCCTCGGTAAAGATGGCAGTGAAATCAAAGATCCCCACAACCTGGGACGTTCTCCTTTCTCACCCACCCCAGTCCGGGAGAAGACAACAGCCATAAAGCTCCAGGACAAATGTGAGGAGCCTCAGGAAGTGAGGCGAGTTCGGGGAAGTTAATGGTACTCAGTGGGCAAAATCACACCATGTGATCTGCGTCACAAAGCGGAGGGCGGGGCGAATCTGCGGCACACAGCCTCACGTGACCTGTCGGCGGGACTACTATTTCAATTCTGCGGAAACAGACAGCCTGGGCTCCTGGTTTGGATCGTTCAATGCAGATTAAGTGAAGTCGACACATTTCTGACGAGCCCAGATAGTTGGGAAACAAATGAATTCCTGGCCCACCGTTCAGGGCTCACGGCCAACCTCGGATCTCCCCGCTCGGGAGCGGTCTCAATACTTACCGATGGGAAAGTGATATCTTCGGCCCGCAGACAGTGATCCCGACGGAAGAGACGAAAGTCTTTCACGAACACACAGCCGACCCACTTCCGCTCTGAGCGGAGAGGAAAACACCGTCCACCCGGAGACTGTGACCGTGCGCGAAGAGATGTTACATCATCTGGAGGCGGGGCCTCGGAAACAGACGCGCAGATGCTGCCCATCTGCAGTTAAATGGGAGGGGCAAACGGGATCACGTGTCATTATTGGTGACACAGCCCCTCCCCTCCCCCACCCAAGCAGAGACTCCAGCTACTCATTAGTCTGTAGAAAGAAGCAAACTTGCCGCTCACATCTCCTCTCACCTTAAATGTATTAGACATTTCAACCCCCAGGAAAAATATATCGTCTGTCCACTCTATCTATTCCTCTCGTAATCTTATAAACGTCCATCCAGTCTCACCCCAGCCTGCGCCGCTCTGGAGAAAACAACACAAGTTTGTCCAGCCTCTCGTTATAGCTCATGCCCTCTAATCCAAGCAGTGTCCTGGTAAACCTCTTCTGCGCCCTCTCCAAAGCCCCGACATCCTTCCGAGAATGGGGGCGACCAGAACTGTATGAAACACTCCAGATGTGGTCTAACTAGTTTTATAAAACTCTGTTACGAAGTGTAACGTTTTAGAAACGAACCAGCAGTAATGGAGTTCGCACTGGAGTTTGGTTTTGATGGTTAAAACCATTCTCTTTATTAGGATCTACTTATAGTAACTTAATGAAATAAAGGAAAGTTAACAGTGTTATGTGTATATATGTGTAAATATAATTCCCAAACTATCGAGCGTGAGGGAACAAAGCTCAGAGTCTTGAGATGGTAAAGTAGGAATGTTCAGTAATCCACGGAATAAATGATGGGAGAGAGATATTTGTAATCCAGGGTGAAACGTAGAGAAAAGGCCGTTACTTCAAAATAACCGCCGACGACGTTCTTATCCGTTGAATCCGTCACAAACGAGTTATCAGCGAAAGTGACCTGTCACAGGAATACCGTCTTCCAGGGGTTACCACACAGCATACCCAGGCAAGGGTTAACACAAGATATTCCACAATCCACTCCTATGGATTATACGAAGTTACAGCCACACACGTTCGTTGTGGTTCCGTGTACTGATGATCAACCCACTCTTGTGGGCAGAGGAGAGTTCCAAGCCTCAGCTGCGACTAACTGAAGCGATCAGCTTTTCCAGTCTCTCTCTTTCTCTCTTTAGACTGGCTGACTGCCTGTCTGCAGATCGCTCTCTCTCTCTTATGGTTCAGTCCACAGTCAGCGCTGTCAGCCTGTGACTGACGTCATAGTCCCGCCTCCTTGGAGTCTGAGATTTCTCTGATCATCGACACTGTTCAGGGTTTTGCATTTAACAGTGTACTGTCTCATACATTCGACCTACCGAGCTGCCAAGATGATCATCACTAATCAAATCTCACTGAGATTTCTCAGGTCCTGTTGAATTTATTGCCAAGTGCACAAGTACGATTCTCTGTCAGTAACAATCTATAAATATGTTTTACGTCATTAACAATATATAAAATACATTGTGTCATGATCAATATTAAAATGTGCATTTTGTGTCAACAACAGACTTGGAAATGTTGAATTTGATACCTGTCTCCATTCCTTCTCTAATCCACAACCAGCTCCTGTGTTTTTGTCACAATGTGGGAGAGGTAGTTTTCTTGACCCCACTGTGTCGGGGTGATGACTTCTTCTCTGTCGGCTGTCTCGTTATTATTTGAGATTAGGCCAGTCCGTGTAGTGTCGTCAGCAAATTTAATTAGCAGATTGGAGCTGTGGGTGGCGACACAAGTCATGGGTGCAGGGAGTAAAGTAAGGGGCAAGAAGCCAACCCTTTGGGGTATGTGTGCTGAGGGTCAGTGAGAGAGAGAGGTGCGCGAGCCCATACTTACCACCTGCCGGCGATCTGACAGGAAGTCCAGGATTCAGCTACACAAGGCAGGGTGAAGGCCGGGGTCTCTGAGCTTTTTGTCGATACTTCACGCCTTCGTATGGCTACTGCTCTGTCCATGACTGCAAGGAACTGCAGAGAACATCTGAGAAACAAGCCTCCCCTCCATGGACTCTTCCTATACTTCCCCTCCCTCGGAAAAGCAGGTCATGTACTCAAAGATCCTCACAGCCTGGACATTCTTGCTGCAAACCCGCTCCCCCATCGTGGAAGAGATACAAAAGCCTTACCCGGCTCAAGGACGGCTTCCTGTCTGTGGTTATAAGCCAAATGAATGATAAAATGGACTCGACCTCACAATGTAACTCGACGTGACCCTGCACCATATGTCTATCTGCACTGCGCTATCTCTGCAGCTATAATGCTTTGTTACATGTTGTTTTGTCATTTTTATTTTTAGAATCTTTTTTACTAGTACATAATCTTCTACAGCTATAGAATGAAACAAGACTTCAATAGATTAATATGTATAAAATTAATGAAGCTGAAGAAAAAACTAATCGTAAAATATGAATATGGAAAATATATATAGGAAAAAGAAGGAAAAAGGAACCCCATCTAACTAGGGGGGAAACCCACTAACTACAAAAAAGGGGAAAAACCCATTAAGAATCAACCCCCCTGAGCAATACGTTTAACCATCATCTAAATATAAAAATAGAATCATTAACCGCCATTTCATATTTATAAAAAAATAAAATTGGAAGGAAACCATATAGCATAATTCAAATTAAATGATAATATTTGGGGAAAAAAACCCATCTTCTCTCAAAATCGAATCGAGGATCAAAACTTCTACTTCTAATTTTTTCAAACTAAGACATAACATTCCTTGAGAAAACCATTCAATTAATGTAGGGGAAGAAATATCTTTCCATTTTAATAAAATAGCCCTTCTTGTCAGTAGCGTAACAAATCCAATTACTTGTTGATCTGAAGATGAAATACCCTGAATCTGATATGGAGCTATTCCAAATAGAACAGTCAACCTATTAGATAGTAAATTAATATTCAGAGCTTTAGAACTTGTTGAAAATAAAGACTTCCAAAACGATTTTAATGATGAACATGACCAGAACATATGTGACAATGCAGCTACTTCAGTTTTATATATATCACAGCATTTGTCTGTACTAGAAATATTTTAGATGGTTAATAATATTTATAATTATTGTTAAATAATAACGGTGAACAATTTTAAATTGAATTGGCACATATAGAAGAAGAATTTCTGTTTTTCAAAACTCGAAGCCAATCTTCATTAACAAAGGTCATATTAAGTTCTCTCTCCCAATCTTGTTTAATCTTTAGTGATAGGTTCGCTTTTTGTAACAAAAATAAGTTATACATTCTGCTAATGGAAACTTTCTCGAAGGGATTCAATTTCAAAATGGTATCGAACAAATCAGATTCTTGTAAATATGGAAACTTAGGTAAACATTGTTTAAAAAATGTCGAAACTGAACATATTGCAAAAAATGTGTATGAGTGAGAGAAAATTTGTTAATTAACTCTTCAAAGGTCATCAATCGACCATCACAAAATAAATCTGTAAAAGAATGGATCCCTTTATTTTTCCATAGGAGAAAAATGGGGACAGTTGTTGAAGGTTTAAATGAAATGTTTCGATACAAAAAACTGGACAACTAAATTGTTTCAAATTTAAAAAAAATTACGAAACTGAACCCAAATCGGTAGGGCTTGTTTAATAAACGGGTAAGGATATAAATTTGGAATTTTAAAGAGCTGTAAAGGTAATGGAGCTCCTAATATTGAAGTTAAATGAAATTGTTTAACAGCTTTTAATTCCAAATCAACCCATAATGTTTTTTGGTTCTTATCAAGCCAATATAACCAAAAACATAATTCTCTAATATTCACAGCCCAATAAAACAGTCTTAAATTAGAAAGTGCAAGTCCAGCATCTTTTTTTAGGTTTTTGTAAAAGATACTTATTAATTCTTGGTCTCTTATTGTTCCAAATAAAGGAAGACATAAGAGAGTCAATTTGATTGAAATTTTTTATAGTTAAAAAGATATGTATACCAAACAAGGCAGTAAGGGGATTTGGGTCAAATTGGACCCTAAAAAGTTGTGAAAAGATATGGAATACTTCCCTCCAAAACTTTTCATTTGTAGGGCAAAACCAAAACATATGAATTAAAGAGGCATCCGCAGAGTTGCATTTATTACAAAGTGGAGAAACATTCAGATAAAAACTGGACAGCTTCTGTTTAGAAATGTAAGCTCTATGAACCACTTTAAATTGTCGAAGAGAATGACGAGCACAGAAAGATGATTTATTAACCCGTTTAAGAATTTTATTCCATCTATCATCAGAAATCTGACAATTTAGGTCATCCACCCAAGCTTTTTTTATTTCATCTAAACAGTCTTGTCTAGAATCAATCATCAAGTTATAGATACCGGTAATAGAACCATTAACAAAAGGTGTTAAATTTAAAATATGGAAATATGGAAACTTAGGTAAATATTGCTGTTAAAAATGTCCAAACTGAACATATTGCTGAAAATGTGTATGAGCAAGAGAAAATTTGTTAAATAACTCTTCAAAGGTCATCAGTCGACAATCACAAAATAAATCTGTAAAAGATTGGATCCCTTTATTTTCCATAGGAGAAAAATAGGGTCAGTTGTTGAAGGTTTAGATGAAAAGTTTCGATATGAAAAACTAGACAACTTAAATTGTTTAATTTTTTTTTTAAAAACGAAACTGAACACAAATCCGTAGGGATTGTTTAATAACCGGGTAAAGAGTTAAATTTGGAATTTTACTGAGCTGTATAGGTAATGGAGCTCCTAAAATTGAAGTTAAATAAAGTTGTTTAACAGCTTTTAATTCCAAATCAACCCATAATGATTTTTGGTTCTTACCAAGCCAATATAACCAAAAACATAATTGTCTAATACTCACAGCCCAATTAAATTCACAGTCTTAAATTAGGAAGTGCAAGTCCACCATCTTTTTTAGATTTGTGTAAATGATACTTATTAATTCTTGGTCTCTTATTGTTCCAAATAAAGGAAGAAATAAGAGTGTCAATTTGATCGATTTTTTTTTAGTTAAAAAGATATGTATATTTTCGAAAATATATAAAGATCTAGGTAAAATCATCATTTTCACAGCATGAATACCACCTATTAAAGAAAAAGTAAGTGGATTCCATCTAGAAAATAGTTGTTTCATGGAGTCCATTAAAGGAACTACGTTCGCTTTATAGAGATCTTTATATTTTTTAGTAATTATAATAGCTAGATATCTAAAAGTATTAACAATTCTAAAAGGAATACCATCATATATACTAACATGGACATTTAATGGAAACAATTCGCTTTTATTCAAGTTAAGTTTATATCCTGAAAATGTACCAAAATATTGAAGTGCTTCCAAAACATTAGGAATTGATTCCTCAAGACTTGAAATAAAAACCAAAAGATCATTTGCATAAAGAGAAATCTTATGTATGGTTCCATTCATAGAGATACCATGAATACTTTTAGCTTCACGGAGTGTTATAGCTAAAGGCTCCAATACAAGATTAAACAGTAAAGGGCTTAAAAGACATCCCTGTCTAGTGCCACGAGAAAGTGAGAAAAAAGAAGAGCTGCAGTTATTAGTAATGACAAGCTCAAGGGCGGCTTTCTGTCTGTGTTTATAAGCCAAATGAATGATAAAATGGACTCGACCTCACAATATAACTGGACGTGACCCTGCACCATATGTCTATCTGCACTGCACTTTCTCTGCAGCCATAATGCTTTGTTACAGTTATTGTTCTGTCGTATATCAGCTCAATGTACTGTTGTAATGTATCGATCTGTGTGGATGGTACGTCAGGCAAAGTTATCACTGTAGCTCAGTACATGATGATAATAAACAAATTCCCCATTTTAATTGTGTGGAAATATTAGACAGACTGAGTTACTGCTCTGGAACCACCGAAGGAAACTGAACTGTTTTCATTTCTGTACTGAACTGAACTGTTGTCCAGCCCTTCGTTATAGCTCGTGCTCTCTAATCCAGGCAGTGTCCTGGGAAACCTCTTCTGCGCCCTCTCCAAAGCCCCGCCATCCTTCCGAGAATGGGGGCGACCAGAACTGTATGAAACACTCCAGATGTGGGCTAACTAGTTTTATAAAACTGTGTTACGAACTGAAACGTTTTAGAAACGAACCAGCAGCAATAGAGTTCACACTGGAGTCTGGTTTTGATGGTTAAAACACTCTGTTTATTAGTATCTACTTATAATATAGTAACTTAACGAAATAAAGGAAAGTTAGCAGTGTTAAGTGTATATATGTGTAAATGTAATTCCCAGACTATCGAGCCTGAGGGAACAAAGCTTAGAGTCTTGAGATGGTAAAGTAGGAAAGTTCAGTAATCCACGGAATAAATGATGGGAGAGAGATATTTGTAATCCAGGGTGAAACATAGAGAAAAGGCCGTTACTTCAAAATAACCGTCGACGAAGTTCTTATCCGTTGAATTTGTCCACATACGAGTTATCAGCGAAAGTGACCTGTCACAGGAATACCGTCTTCCAGGGGTTACCACACAACATACCCAGGCAAGGGTTAACACAAGATATTCCACATTCCACTCCTATGGATTATACGAAGTGACAGCCACACACATTCGTTGTGGATCCATGTACCGATGATCAACCCACTCTTGTGGGCATAGCAGAGTTCCAAGCCTCAGCTGCGACTAACTGAAGGGATCAGCTTTTCCAGTCTCTCTCTCTCTCTATAGACTGGCCCACTGCCTGTCTGCAGATCGCTCTCTCTCTTATGGTTCAGTCCACAGTCAGCGCTGTCAGCCTGTGACTGACGTCATAGTCCAGCCTCCTCACGCCGCCGCTCTTAAAGAAACAGTCACAGTACGACCGCAGGCTCGTAACAGCCGCAACACAACTTCCCGACTTTTGAACTCAATGCATCAACTAATAAAGACAACCATGCCATTTGCCTTCTTTAACCACCCGATCAATCTGTGCAGTCTCTTTCAGGGAGCGATGAACCTGGAGGCTAAGATCCCTCTGATCATCAACACTGTTCAGGGTTTTGCATTTAACAGTGTACTGTCTCATACATTCGACCTACCGAGCTGCCAAGATGATCATCACTAATCAAAGCTCACTGAGATTTCTCAGGTCCTGTTGAATTTATTGCCAAGTGCACAAGTACGGGAAGGTACAGGTACAGAGAAACATTGACTTGTGGCAGCATCACAGGCAAGTACATTCAGTTAACTCACAGAACACAAATTATAAGATTCTCTGTCAGTAACAATCTATAAATATGTTTTATGTGATTAACGATATTTAAAATACATTGTGTCATGATCAATATTAAAATGTGCATTTGTGTCAATAACAGACTTGGAAATGTTGAATTTGGTCCCTGTCTCCATTCCTTCTGTAATCCACAACCAGCTCCTGTGTTTTTGTCACAATGAGGGAGAGGTTGTTTTTTTGACACCACTGTGTCGGGGTGATGACTTCTTCTCTGTCGGCTGCCTCGTTATTATTTGAGATTCGGCCGATCAATGGAGTGTTGTCAGCAAATCTAATTAGCAGATTGGAACCCGCCACTGCAGCCCCACAGTGCGCTATGTACTGATTGCAAAGCTACGAAATTGCATGTGAATAGCCTCCCCTCCCCCAACTCCACTCTTTCTTTCTGCCTCAGCAGCAGACTGGGACATCTTACATCTCGCCGCCTCCGTCAGGACATTAAACTGTGAACAACTGTGGTCAGGGACTGATCTCTGGGGTACTCCAAACGCTACCTCCTTCCAGTCTGAAAACGACCCACTCATCCAGACACACACTACCGGCAGTTTATCATCTCCAACGAAAAAGCCTAATCACCTACTCCTGAGGTTCAATACCATTGCCGACTCTGAGTTTACCACCGTCAAATGCCAGGAGGGACATAATAATCAGAAAGTCTTTTGTCACAGCCGTGTAAGTAAAATGTGATCTCAGTAGGTGTGTGGCGCATGCTCAGAATGCGAAGGAGACAGACAAACTGAGCCAAGTCACAGACTGATGAAGGGGAGGAATGATCCATTTTGATACAGAGAGGGAAGCAGAGAGTTTGATGTTGTGCCTGATTCCGGAACTGTGGCCAGTTAGAAGATGAAGTCTTGTCCCCCCAAATTATTTTGAGTTGTGACAGTGTTTTTCACAGAAGACACCATAGAAGCTAAAATTATCTGAACTGAAATGTTGTCCTTCACCCACTGACGTGGTTTTTAAACTTTTAACAGTTTAGAAAAGTCAAAGGATTTGAGTATGGGAATCACAAACACGTTAGTTGCTTTGTGATTGCTCGTTAGTTCCGCTGTATCTGTCAGTTCACCAGCGCTTGAATGCCGCCGATCCTTGAATGTGGAGGCGGAGATGCTGGAGAAGACAGCACCCCACTCGCTACAAGGAGAACCCGATCACGTGTCCATGTCCGTGATCTGATTGGATTAATCGCCATGACGTTATAGCAGTGAGATGTCATTCACTGGCTCTCATTTTGGAAGGGATTCAGTCGGCCATCGCAGATACACCAACAGCTTCGCACTGGGAAGCGGCCGATCACCTGCTCCATTTGTGCGAAGAGACTCATTCAGTTAACCCACCTTGTGATGCTCCGGTGAGTTCACAATAAATAGAGGCCACATTTCTGTCCGGAGTGAGCAAAGAGTTTTATTCAATCATCCCAGCTGCTGCAACACCAGCAACTTCACATCAGGGAGGAAGTTCAAATCAGCTCCGTGTTAAATGTTTAACCATCACGGTGACTGAAGGCAGCTGCAGGTTCATGAGGGACTGTTACTGTCAGATTCTGCAGTTCTTGCGGCTGCTCATCGCACCCAGGACTGAACCCTGGTCACTGAGCATTGGAGGAGTCTGTTCTGCTGATGTTAGCCTTAAACTAGACTGGCGTTTAATATTGTGGAGCTGTGAAAGATAAATCAGTTCTGTATCAAATCCCGTGTCTCAGGTACTTACTGTCTCTACCGCTCTCACATTGTACACTAGAGAGACCACTCGGCCCATCTGGTCCCTGCCCAAGTTTCTGTTTCCCTCTCACTCGCCTCTGTGGGATAGGAGATTTCCCTTGAATTTCATAAAATCACAGAAATCTATAACATATTTCCGATGCTTTGGCACAGAATGTTGTGCCGACCATGTAACTTACTCTAGAAACTGCTTAGAATTACCCTACCGCATAGCCACCTATTTTCCTAAGCCCCATGTACCTATCTAAGAGTCTCTTAAAAGACCCTATTGTATCCGCCTCTACCACCATCGCTGGCGGTGCATTCCACACACACACCACTCTTTGCTTAAACAAAATTAGCTCTGACATCTCCTCTGTACTGACTTCCAAGCAACTTAAACCTATTCCCCGTCATGTTAGTCGTTTCTGCCCCGGGAAAAAGCCTCTGGCTATCCACAGGACCAATGCCTCTCATCATCTTATACACCTGCATGAATTCCCTGCATGATTTTCTCCAGGCTGAATTAGACGATGAGCTCACTGTGGTTTTGACGTTCTTCAGGGCTCTGGACGAAGTTGGTTAAACTCCTTCTTCCCTGCTCTTTTCAACATTTTGGGTCATTTTCACCAATTTTAAAGGACTGTGCCTCAGACAGCTGGGTTGTTGCAATTGTTACGTACCAGCAGCAACAGATCACTAACGGAGTCTGGTTTCGATGTTAAACCACTATCTTTATTAGTATCTACTCCAAATATAAAAGATTAAACGAAATAAACAGAAGTTAACAGTGTTGTGCGTAGATATAGCTCCCAAACTATCAAGCTTGGGAAACAATGCTTAAAGTCTTATGATGGTAAAGTAGAAAAGTTCAGTGATCCACGGAATAAGTGAGTGAGAGGAGAGATTTGTAAATCCACACGAACATGTAGAGAGAAAGCAATTACGAAGAATTCCACACACATTCCACGCTGGGTAAACGAAATAACAGCCGCCGAAGATCTTATCCGTCGATTAGTTCCGAAATCCACTTAGAAATATCACCAGGTGACAGTGACAGGAATATCGTCTTCAAGTGATTACCACAGAACACCCCGATTCCAGGTAAGGGCCAACAAAAGTGATACCACAGGATACTCCAGCAAATCCACACGTATGGATGATACGAAGTGACAGTCACACATCCGTTGTGCACTGCGTGTCGATGATCAGATCAACCCAACCATTTGGGCATGGAAGAGTTGCAGCCTATAGCAGTCACACGCTGAAGTTCCAACAGCTTGTCTCCCTCTCCCGCTCCCGCTCCCTCAGGCTGCCGCAGCTTGTGTCTGACGTCACAGCCCCGCCTCACTCAGCCACTTAAAGCGACACTCACAGTAAACGAACCTGCGGTCTCGTAACACAATGCACCTCTAACGTCTGACAGCAGACTAGCGAGTGAATCTTCGATGGTGCAGAGTCAGAAACCGAAGAGTTGCCAGCCTGAGTCAGGGCTTTGGGGCTCCAGTGACAGATGGGGTCTAGAGTTTACGAGGAGGAGGAGGAATCAGACCAGCAGGATATGACTACAAAAGAAACATCAGAAACATTTGGAAACTGGTTGACTTGAAAAAAAGGTGGTTAATTTCTGCAAAATACTAGTGGAAATCAACAGATGAGGCAGAAAATGTGAAGAGGAATAAATAGACAATGTTTAGGCCGAGCCCCTTCAGCATGCCTAGACTGTGTACTCCTCTGCTTAGTTGCTGCCTGAACTGCAGAGTTCCTCCAGCATTTTGTGTGTGTGCGTCTTTGTATTTCCAACAACTGCAGAATCTCCTGTGTTTTTTAACTGCATTTTACTTTGGCATTAGATACACGTTGGTATTGAGTATATTGTTTATGGGAGCCGCTTTCTGCGTTAAAACAGCTGCTGATTTTTCTATACACACGAAAAAAAAATGAGGTATGGACAATGAACCGGTGCTTGCAGAAATGTTTAATGGCACCCTAATTACCCATAATGCGTTGCGTTAAAAATTTCGCCGGCACAAAAGCACCGATGAAATGCGCAGGCGTCAGGCTGATGACGTTCCCGAGTATCACGCATGCGCGCAGTACCCTGCAGGCCTTGAAAATGTCGGGCGCAGGTAAGATCGATTCTCTCCGATTTTATATTAAACACCGACTTCAGGACGATTCCTGTGAAATCCAGTCACGGTGGCCAGCAATCCCGGAACAGTCCTGCTCTCTTCCCTCTCTCTCAGACCCACGATCCGTACACGGGCCCCGGGGAGCTACCGGCTGATGAGGGAATGGGAACCGATGGATCTCTCAGACAGAGCTGAGCTCCAGCTATCTAAATGCAAGGATTAGGAACTCAGAGGAAGGGAACAAAATCTTTTACATCAGCCGTAGAGAAGATTACCTTTGTTCTACCTCCAATCAGTAACAAGAGAAAATCTGCAGATGCTGGAAATCCAAGCAACACACACAAAATGCCGGCGGAACTCAGCATTAGTACTCTTTTCCATAGATGCTGCCTGGCCTGCTGAGTTCCTCCAGTATTTTGTGTGTGTGTTGTTTGTTGTACCTCCTCCTGTTCTGAACTTTTCTACAGGTGAGAACATGTTTTGACCCATTCTTTCTGGGTACATGATAATATCAAAAACCTTTGCCCTTGGCAACAAGTAACTTTCACATCACAAATGTGCCAGATTCCAGTGAGACAGACTACTGCCCTTCCCTTCATATACATTGGCATTGCATTCACTGAGTTCACCACCGTCAGTCACCTGGAGAGGGTTCAGGGGAAATATTTATGTACAACACAGAAACTGCTGTTACCTGTCTGTATTGTGGTGATGCAAAAGTTGCTGGAGAATTTGCAAATGGGAAGAAGTGGAGTGAAATTTGGAAATCTGACTTTTTAAAGCATCATTTAGCAAACAAGTCACATATGGACAGTGTGCAAAAGCTCTGGCGAGAAAATCCTTCATAACCCGCTATAGGCCTGCTACATAGGTTGTGTGAGAGTGCAGATGAACTCGATAGAACCTAGAGGAGATCAAAGTTTTTATCGACAGTGATTTGCTAGCTGTGAAAATGAATACCTCTCTATATAAAATTCACTGTGCATATGTTGTCACTGGGTAAAAAAAATACACAGTACATGGTTTATGTGCACACTTGTCATTACAAATTGGAGGTGTCATTGGTGGGAAGGTGGGGAGACCTCCGGTGTCCCTGATGCCCTCACCTACAAGATGTGCATTCAGCTGCAGCTTGTAACCCGGCACTTTAAGGAGTTGGAACTTGAAATGGATGAATTCTGGATCATCCAGGAGTTGGAGGGGGTGATAGATATGACATGAAGAGAGGTGAGTTACACACAAGGTACAGGACACAGGGAACTGGGTGAGAGTCAGGAAGGGAAATGAGGTTAAATAGCCATCACAGAGTACTCTTGTTGCTATCCCACACAACAACAGGTGGAACACTTTAGAAAGTATTGGGGTGGATTACCTGGCAGAGGAAAGTCAAAGGAGTGATAGGGGATTCATTAGTTAGGGGAACAGAACAGGAAGGGGACTAATATCCTAGTGGTAAGGCTGCGAGAGCAAGTGTGGTGGAGGGGGGGTGCTGATGTGGTTAAAATGATTTGTAGGAGGAATGGGAGCCAGAATGACAGGACAGATAGTGGAGAGGGTGATTTGAATTGAATTGACCTTCTTACATACATATACATGAGGAGTAGAAGTCTTTACGTTACATCTCCATCTAAATGTGCAATGTGTTATTTATAGTCATTTATAATAAATAGTTTGTGCCTAGAACAGTCAGTATAACATAGATATGCAATTGTATTAGCATGAATTAATCAGTCTGAGGGCCTGGTAGAAGATGATGTCCTGGAGCCTGTTGGTCCTTTTGCTGTGGTACCGTTTCCTGGATGGTGGCAGTAGGAACAGTTTGTGGTTGTGGTGAATTGGGTCCCCAATATCTTTTGGGCCCTTTTTCCACACCTGTCTCTGTAAATGTCCTGAATAGTGGGAAGTTCACATCTACAGATGCGCTGGGCTGTCCACACCACTCTCTGCAGAGTCCTGCAATTGAGGGAAGTACAGTTCCCATACCAGGCAGTGATGCAGCCAGTCAGGATGCTCTCAATTGTGTCCCTGTAGAAAGTCCTCAGGATTTTGGGCCCCATTCCCAACCTCTTCAATTATCTGAGGTGAAAGAGGTGCTGCTGTGCTCTTTTCACAACACAGTCGGTATGTACAGACCATGTGAGATGCTTGGTGATGTTTATGCCGAGGATCTTAAAGCTGTTCACCCTCTCAGCCCCAGATCCTTTGATGTCAACAGGGGTTAGCCTGTCTCCATTCCTCCTGCAGTCCGCAATCAGCTCCTTTGTTTTTGTGACAATGAGGGAGAGTTTGTTTTCTTTACACCAGTCAGATCTTGTTCAGACCTCAGATAGAGTCAGCAATCAAATGGTTGAGCATGGTGCAATGAATGTGCTGAGCTGTGTATATCACAATGCACGAAGCATCATAGGAAAGCCCGATGAGCTCAGGACAGGGAATTATGATATTGTAGACATTATAGAAGCTTGTTTACACCCAACAGTCTGAGGGATTTAGAGATATTTGTAGAGAGATTGCAGACCATGCCAAGAAACAAAGGATGTTCCAGTAAGTGATTTTAACTTTCCATTTATTGACTGGGACTCCCATACTGTAAAAGGATTAGATGAGGTAAAGTTTGTCAAATGTGCCCTTAATCAGTACGTAGAATTCCTGATGTAGAAGTGTGCAATAAGCTGTTAGGAAATGATCCAGGGTGGTGACAGAATTTGTGATCATAATGCCATGAGATTCAAAGTAAATATGGAAAAAGAGAGGTCTGGACCACGGGTTGAGATTCTAAATTGGAGAAAGGTCAATTTTGATAGTATCAAAAAGGATCTGACAAGTGTGGTTTGGGACAGGTTGTCTCCTGGCAAAGGAGTACCTGTAAGTGGGAGGCCTTCAGAGGTGAATTTTTGAGGATGTAGAGTTTGTATGTGCCTGCCAAAATGAAAGTTGAAAGGTAACTGGTCCAGGAAACCTTGCTTTTGAAGAGAAATTGAAGCCTCGTATATTTTGTTCCTCTAAATGCCTCAGACTGTTGGGTGCTACTGAGACCCATTAATGACTACAAGTCATGGTTCCTTGCACTGAGCTCATCTGACTTTTTTTGTTGTCTTCTTTTGGTTTCTCAAAGCTTCCGAATAGTTTTTGTTCTTTTGTTTGCCCTCTCTTTGACATTTATGTTGGTTTTGGCTTCTCATTTTAGCCACAGTTGTGTCCTCCTGTCTTTCTAATGCTTCCACTTCTGTAGCATCACTCAGGTCCCAAATTGCTCCAGAAACTCCAGCCACTGCTGCTTAATTGTCACTCCTACCCTTTCCCTTCCAAACAAGTTTGGCCAACTTCTCTGCCATAGAAACATGGAGAAGTTCAGTAAAGAAACAGGCTATTTGTCCCATCTAGTCAATGCCAAAAAAGCATTTAAACTTGCAGTGCGATCTGGACCAGCTGGCAAAATGGTTTGAGAAATGGAAAAAGGAATTTAATGCAGACAAGTGTGAGTTGTTGCACTTTGGTCTGATTTACCAAGGGAGGTCTTTCACAGTGACTGGTCGGGCACGGAGGAGTGTTGTAGAATAAAGGGACCTCTTGTAGAAGAAAGTCCTTAATTTACTGAAAGTGGTATCACAGTTAGATAGAGATGGAAGGTAAGATTTTAGCCCAATGGCCTTCATGAACAAAAGTACTGACAACAATAGATGGATGTTATGTTGACTTATAGAAGATATTGGTGAGGCCTAATTTGGAGTACTAAGTGCAGTTTTGGTCACCAACCTACAGGAAAGATGTAAGGACTTAGAAAGAGTTCAGAGAAAATTCACAAGGATGTTGCCAGGTCTGGAGTACTTGGGTTATAAGGAAAGATTGAACAGGTCAGGTCTTTATTCCTTGGACTGTAGGAGATTGAGGGGAGATTTGATTGTGATAGAGGGGCATAGATAGTGTAAATGCAAGCTGGCTTTTACCACTGAGATGGGGTGGGAGTACAACCAGAGGCCATGGGTTAAGGGTGAAAGGTGAAATGCTAAGGTGAACATGAGGGGAAACTTCTTCACACAAACGGTCATCCGGGTGTGGAATGAGCAGCAAGCACAAGTGGTGCATGCAAGCTCGATTTCAACATTTCAGAGGTTCATGTAGGTACCTGCATGGTAGGGGTATGGGAGTGGGCAGGTTAAATAGTTCAGCACAGACTAGATGGCCCAAAGGGCATGTTTCTGTGTTGTAATTTTCTACAAGAATGTGAAATACTATAAAAAATCACTCTGTCTTTTTAACAGCTGTGCGGACCAACCATTCACCTCAACAGGAATTTTTTATATGGCATTAAATCTGTGGCACTTTAAGTTAATAATACATAAAAGAAAATTCCAGATGCACATCAAGAAAGGCGAATTGCGTGAGACTGTTTCAGTTACTGTGGGGCCAGGCACCCATGCAGCTCAGCAGGAACAGGGAATAATAACAATGGAGAGAGTCCAACTCAGCCAAGGTACAAATTGCAGATGGCAGAAATGCCCCATTCTTATAGAGACAGGAAGAGCATCGGGGAATTGATGGTCATTCCAGATACCAGCAATCTGCCCAGTCAGAAGATGATTTCTCTGCACAACTTGGATAGAACCTCACTGTAATAGTGTGATACCAGTTCAAACCTTGGCAACTCAAGTAATCTCATCTGAAATGTTGTCCTAAACCCATTGATGGATTTCGTAAATCTTTTTACAGGTTCAAAACAAGAAGGAGTTTGTCTCCAGGAAGTTCAAACACGGCACACCAGTTTTGTTGTCTCTGTCCAGATATTTAAGAAGTGGAGCAAGGGATTCAATCGACCATCCTTCCTGCTCAGACTGTGGGGAGGGATTCACTCGGTCATTTGACCAACTGGCAACCCGTCATTTTATACAGGAGAAAGGCTGTTCACCTGCTCAAACAGTGGGAATGGATTCACTCGGTTATCACAATTGAAGGTACATCAGCAAGTTCACACTAGGCAAGGCCATTCACCTGTTCTGTGTGTGAGAAAGGATTCAGTCATTCTTCCCACCTGTGGACACACCAGTCAGTTCACTCTGGGCAAAGGCTGGTGATCTGCTGAATTTCTGGGAAAGGATTCACTCAGTCATCTGACCTAATGGCACACCAGTGGGTTCACACTGGGGAGAGGCCGTTCACCTGCTCAGAATGGGGGATAGGATTCACTGACTCTTCCACCTTACAGAGTCATCAGCGAGTTCACACTGGGGAGAAGCCGTTCACCTGCTCAGAATGTGGGAAGGGATTCACTCAGTCATCCAGCCTACGGAGACATCAGCGAGTTCACACTGGGGAGAAGCCGTTCACCTGCTTAGAATGTGGGAAGAGATTCACTCAGTCATCCCACCTACGGAGACATCAGCGAGTTCACACTGGTGAGAAGTCGTTCACTGGCTCAGAATGTGGGAAGAAATTCACTGAGTCATCCACCTTACTGGTACATCAGCGAGTTCACACTGGGGAGAAGCCATTCACCTGCTCAGAATGTGGGAAGGGATTTACTCAGTCATCCAGCCTACGGAGACATCAGCGAGTTCACACTGGGGAGAAGCCGTTCACCTGCTCAGAATGTGGGAAGGGATTCACTCAGTCATCCCACCTGCATATTCATCAGCGAGTTCACACTGGGGAGAAGCCATTCACCTGCTCAGAATGTGGGAAGAGATTCACTCATTCATCCAATCTACATAGTCATCAGCGAGTTCACACTGGGGAGAAGCCGTTCACCTGCTCAGAATGTGGGAAAGGATTCACTGAGTCATCCACCTTACTGGTACACCAGCGAGTTCACACTGGGGAGAAGCCGTTCACCTGCTCAGAATGTGGGAAAGGATTCACTCAGTCATCCCACCTGCATATTCATCAGCGAGTTCACACTGGGGAGAGGCCATTCACCTGCTCAGAGTGTGGGAAGGGATTCATTCGGTCATCCCAACTACTGGCACACCAGCAAGTTCACACGGGGGAGTGGCCTTTCACCTGCTCAGAATGTGGGAATGGATTCACTGACTCTTCCACCTTACAGAGTCATCAGCGAGTTCACACTGGGGAGAAGCCGTTCACCTGCTCAGAATGTGGGAAGGGATTCACTCAGTCATCCAGCCTACAGAGACATCAGCGAGTTCACACTGGGGAGAAGCCGTTCACCTGCTCAGAATGTGGGAAGAGATTCACTCAGTCATCCCACCTACGGAGACATCAGCGAGTTCACACTGGGGAGAAGCCGTTCACCGGCTCAGAATGTGGGAAGGGATTCAGTCAGTCATCCCACCTACTGGAACACCAGTCAGTTCACACTGGGGAGAAGCCGTTCACCTGCTCAGAATGTGGGAAAGGATTCACTGAGTCATCCACCTTACTGGTACACCAGCGAGTTCACACTGGGGAGAAGCCATTCACGTGCTCAGAATGTGGGAGGAGATTCACTCATTCATCCAATCTACATAGTCATCAGCGAGTTCACACTGGGGAGAAGCCATTCACCTGCTCAGAATGTGGGAAGAGATTCACTCGGTCATCCCACCTACTGGCACACCAGTCAGTTCACACTGGGGAGAGGCTGTTCACCTGCTCAGACTGTGGAAAGGGATTCACTCAGTCATCCCAACTACTGGAACACAAGTCAGTTCATATTGGGGAGTGGCCATTGTTATGAATCCCTAGGTTTCGTTTGATATGGACTGTCATTTTAAGAGAGATTAAGAAGGTGAATCAGTCTGACTTGCTGCTTGTTTACATTGCTCGCAGCTTGTTTAGTTTTAACTGAGGACACAGACACTCAGAGTCAGATGGAGACGGATGAAAAATGGAAGGATTGAAAGCAGGGAACTAGTGGCCAAAGGTCACTGTTTAGAACTTTCCTTTGCCAACAAGGGTGGGTTAATGATCCATTCACCGTACATCGAATGTATGGTTGTCACCTCATTTAACCCATAGGAGTGGATCTGATTTGGGATATCCTGTCGAGACCACTTATGTGTTAACCCTTGCCTGGGTGTGATGTGGTCATTCATTTGAAGATGATACCCTTCATGACAAGTCACTTTCGGTGATAATTCGTATGTAGATTTGTAAAGATCACAGATAAAATCTACAGCAACTGTTTTCTCATTTTAACACTATGGAACCTGGAGAACAGACAGACAGACAGATGTACTTTATTGATCCTGAGGGAAATTGAGTTTCGTTACAGTCGCACCAACCAAGAATATTGTAGAAATATAGCAATATAAAACCATCAATAATTAAATAATAATAAGTTAATCTTTGCAAGTGGAAATAAGTCCAGGACCAGCCTATTGGCTCAGGGTGTCTGACACTCTGAGGGAAGATTAGAAAAGTTTGATGGCCACAGGCAGGAATGACTTCCTGTGATGCTCAGTGTTAGATCTCGGTGGAATGAGTCTCTGGCTGAATGTACTCCTGTGCCTAACTAGTACATTATGGATTGGATGGGATTCATTGTCCAAGATGGCATGCAACTTGGACAGCATTATCTTTTCCGACACCACCGTCGGAGAGTTCAGTTCCACCCCCACAACATCACTGGCCTTACGAATGAGTTTGTTGATTCTGTTGGTGTCTGCTACCCTCAGCCTGCTGCCCCAGCACACAACAGCAAACATGATAGCGCTGGTCACCACAGCCTCGTAGAACATCCTCAGCATCGTCTGGTAGATGTCAAAGGACCTCAGTCTCCTCAGGAAATAGAAACGGCTCTAACCCTTCTTGTAAACAGCCTGAGTGTTCTTTGAGCAGTCCAGTTTATTGTCAATTCGTATCCCCAGGTATTTGTAATCTTCCACCATGTCCACACTGACCCCTTGGATGGAAACAGGGGTCACTGGTGCCTTAGCCCTCCTCAGGTCCACCACCAGCTCCTTAGTCTTTTTCACATTAAGCTGCAGATGATTCTGCTCGTACCATGTGACAAGATTTCCACCATAGCTCTGTACTCAGCCTCATCTCCCTTGCTGTTTGACATAACTGCCTTCTCTCGACATTTACCCTGAATTACAAATAACTCTCTCATCACCTATTTTGTGGATGAACTGAACTTTCATACTTTACCATCTGAAGACTCCAAGCCTTATTTTCCCCGAGCTCAATAGTTTGGGAGTTATATTTACACACATATATACACATAACACTGTTAATCTTTGTTTAACTTGTTTAAGTAAACCTAGTGAGCTTGAGCTCCAGTACAAGTGAGAAAAATTAAAGCTGGAGTCTGCGGAAAGGCAGAGGCAGTTTGAGGCTAGAGAGGCAGAAAAACAGACAGAAAATTGTCTCAAAGTGTAATAAAGGGGAAGGCTTAGCATGCCTATTCTGCTTTGACAGTTGCTGAAGCAGCTGATTATTTATTTATTTATGCTGACCCAATCATCACCACTGGGCTATAAACGTGCAGGAGCAGTGTGTGGTTCAGTGCTTTGCTCAAGGACACACACACTGCCTTGGCTGAGGCTCAAAATCATGACCTTCAGATCGCTAGTTCAACACTTTAACCAGCTGGCCACGCACCACACATTATGACCTAGTGAAGCAGGCTGTGCTCAAAGCTTATGAGTTGGTCCCAGAAGCATACAGGCAAAAGTTTAGAAATTTGAAGACATCTGTGAACCAGACTTATATGGAATTTGCTTATGAGAAATTTGTGTGTATTGCCCACTGGTGCACATATAAAAATGTAAATGATGATTTTAACAGCTTGAAAGAGTTGGTTTTAATTGAAGAATTCAAAAAGTGCGTCCCTGATTACATAAAGACGTATTTAGATGGAAATGATGCTGCCACTATGCAGGAGTCTGCTAGATCAGCAGATCAGTTTGCTTTAACTCATAAGGTTATGTTTACCCTGAATAAGAGTTTCGAAAAGAGTAGCAGGGATAACCAGGGTAAACCAGAAATTAATGCTGGGATTTGTCACACTTGTCAAGTTTTGACTAAACCTAATCAGGTCATCCCAGTGCCCCACTCCGGCCTATACCTGCATTCGGTGAACCCTTTTCCAAAGTTATAGTGGATTGTGTTGGCTCATTGCCAAAGACTAAAGCTGGCCATCAGTATCTGCTAACTATTATGTGTACTGCATCCAGATTCCCAGAGGCAATGCCTCTCAGAAATATTAAAGCTAAAAATGTGTCGAAGGCTCTTAACAATTTTTTTTTTACTTTATTCGATTTGCCTCAAGAAATCCAGTCTGATCAAGGAAGTAATTTTAAATCTGGATTATTCCAGCGGGTAGTTTATGAACTGGGAGCAAAACAAATTACATCGTCTACATACCATCCAGAATCACAAGGGGCTTTAGAAAGATTTCACTCTACCCCCAAAACAATGATTAAGACATACTGTGTTGAAAATGGAAACGACTAGGATGAAGGAATACATTTGCTTTTGTTCACAGTAAGAGAGTCGGTTCAGGAATCATTGGGCTTTACTCCATTTGAACTTGTATTTGGTCGCAGAGTGAGGTGAGCTTTGACCTTGTAAAAGGAGCGGTGGATTGATGGGGATGTACATGTTAACTTGTCAGACTATGTTTTAAAGTTCAAAAATAAACTACACCAATTCTGTAGTCTAGCGAGACAAAACTTAAAGATTTCTCAAAACAAAATGAAGTGTTAGTTTGATAAGCAGGGTTGCGAAAGAAAATACCGGGTGAGGGATATGTTGACGAATCCACTTCAGGTGAAATTCAATAGACCGTATGAAATAGTCTCTCAATTTAATGATGTGAATTATGTTATTACAACACACGACCGAAGTAAACTAACACAGCTGGTACACATAAATATGATAAAGCCTTATTTTGACAATCAGGCACGATATGTGTGTGTTGTTGTCAAAATATATGAATCTGGCAACCCTGAGAATGAAACAATTGACTCGTCAGAGACTTTTCACAAGCCAAACGTGGTCCCAGTTAGACTAATGAACTCCGTTGTTCCAGAAAATATTGATCTGCAGCCAAAGCAACAACAACAGCTGAAGAAATTAATTCGGAAGTTTAAAGATTTATTTGGGGAGGAAGCATTAAGAAGAGGGACGCC
This sequence comes from Hemitrygon akajei, assembly GCF_048418815.1. Classification (NCBI taxonomy): domain Eukaryota; kingdom Metazoa; phylum Chordata; class Chondrichthyes; order Myliobatiformes; family Dasyatidae; genus Hemitrygon; species Hemitrygon akajei. The sequence goes on along the minus strand of NW_027331978.1, from coordinate 852,543 downwards.
TCACGTCTTAATAAGCTGGTAAGGAAGGCGGGCTCTGTCGTGGGCAAAGTACTGGAGAGTTTAACATCGGTAGCTGAGCGCAGGGCGCTGAGTAGGCTACGGTCAATTATGGAAAACTCTGAACATCCTCTACATAGCACCATCCAGAGACAGAGAAGCAGTTTCAGCGACAGGTTACTATCGATGCAATGCTCCTCAGACAGGATGAAGAGGTCAATACTCCCCAATGCCATTAGGCTTTACAATTCTACCGCCAGGACTTAAGAACTTTTTAAAAGCTATTAATGCTTTTTGAGATAGTGATTTAGATGCATATCATATTTTTTTTTACTGAGTTAAGTATTGTATGTAATTAGTTTTGCTACAACAAGTGTATGGGACATTGGAAAAAAAATTGAATTTCCCCATGGGGATGAATAAAGTATCTATCTATCTATCTATCTATCTATCTATCTATCTATCTATCTATCTATCTATCTATCTATCTATCTATCTATCTATCTATCTATCTATCTATCTATCTATCTATCTATCTATCTATCTAACCACGGTCTCAGTACATGACACAGATATTGGTCAAGCCAAACTGATTAAACAACACTCATATCGCATGTACGTAGAAAATGTAAATTGGCTGAACAATTGATGTAAGTGTGGAAACAGATTCAGTAGGTCTTAGAGGCACTGATTATGGGAAGGTAAATGCAGTAGCAAAAACAAATGCCTATCCGATCGCTAGGATAGATGATTGCATCGATAAGGTTGGAATAGCTAATTTCTTACAAAGATTGATCTGTTGATGGGGTATTGGTGTGTTCCATTGACGGACAGAGGTAGAGAAATTTCTGCATTTGTGACACCATCTGGGTTGTATGAATACAATGTTTTACCTTTTGGAAAGAAAAATGCTCCAGGAACATTCCAGAGAATGATTGATTTTGAATTTCGAGGGTTAGAACACACAGATGCCTATATTGATGACTGAGTCACAGGGAGTGATACTTGGGAAGAGCATATCTCTGCAGTAGAGAAGCTGTTTGACAGGCTTTCCCAGGGCAGCCTTACAGTTAACTTGGCTAAGAGTGAATTTGGCCATGCCACTGTGACCTGTCTTGGCTATGTTGTAGGTCAATGCAAGTTGGCTCCTGTTCGGGCAAAAGTCCAAGCAATTTCTCAAGTTCCTATTCTGACTGCTAAGAAGGCTCTTAGAAGGTTTCTGGGAATGAATGGATATTATCGTAAGTTCTGTAAGAACTTTGCTGCTGTCGCTCTTCCTCTGACTAATCTCCTGAAGAAGGGTGAAAAGTTTGTCTGGACTGAACCTTGTCAGGAGGCATTTGATCGATTGAAAGTTATTATTTGAGATTAGGCCAATCAATGTAGTATTCTCAGCAAATTTAATTAGCAGATTGGAGCTGTGGGTGGCAACACGAGTCATGGGTGCACAGAAAGTAAATGACAGGGCCAAAGAGACAACCCTGTGGGTTGTGTGTCCTGTGGGTCAGCGAGACAGAGGAGATGGAGCCCACTGTTACCACCTGCCGGCGATCGGACAGGAAGTCCAGGATCCAGCTGCACAAGGCAGGGTGAAGGCCGAGGTCTCTGAGCTCCTTGTCGATACTTCATGCCTTTGTATGGCTACTGCTCTGCCCATGACTGCAAGGAACTGTAGAGAACATCAGAGAAACAAGCCTCCACTCCATGGACTCTTCCTACACTTCCCCTCCCTCGGAAAAGCAGGCCATGTACACAACGAACCACATAACCTGGACATACTTGCTGCAAATCCGCTCCCACATTGGCAGAGAGATACAAAAGCCTTAAAGGTGTACCTGGTGTACAACCAGGCTGAAGGATGGCTTCCTGTCTGTGGTTATAAGCCAAATGAATGATAAAATGGACTCGGCCTCACAATGTAACTCAACGTGACCCTGCACCATATGTCTATCTGAACTGTACTTTCTCTGCAGCCATAATGCTTTGTTACAGTTATTTTTTTTGTTGAATATGAGCTCAATATACTGTTGTAATGTATCGATCTGTGTGGATGGTACATCAGGCAAGATTTTCACTGTAGCTCAGTACGTGATGATAACAAACAAATTCCCCACTTTAATTGTGTGGAAATATTAGACAGACTGAGCTTCTGCTCCGGAACCACAGAAGGAAACTGTACTGTTGTCATTTCTATGGAAAGCAAATATATGGAAAATGCTTCAATCTCGCATTACGATCTGCGGTAACTGGGATCAGGTGACCGGTGGTGGGTCTCCCATATCAAGATCAGAATCAAGTTTAATAGCACCGGCATATGTCATGAAATTCGTTGTCCCTGCGGTAGCAGTAGAACCTAATTCTTAACAAAAGATTTTAACAATTGTGATTTAAAATAAATATATATATACATATATATATAGTACAAAAATAGAAAAAAATAAAAATGTAATAACGTATTCTAATTGTGTAAATGTAATAAACTATTTTAATTGTGAGGAACTATGTGATCCGGATCTCACTTCGTTGTCTGAAGGGGACAAAGGTGAAGCTACATGTACACATAGAGCAGTGACCCGCAAATGCTGCAGATCTGCAGAAAAACGTGAACAGGAAACGGGATCAGGTGACGGGTGGAGGGACTCCCACCTGAACCGGTGACTCTGCTCCTCTCCCCTCACACACTGCCCGACCCATCCGCCGCATTCCCCACATTATTCCATATTTACACCAGATACATGTCTACTTTTCCACACCATATCTACCCCGATCCCTTTTCCTCCACCCTCAGGTCACAGAGTCACAGGCTCGATTCCCATCCCCTTTTTCAGAGACTGGGATCCCTGGTTCAACCGGTAATGATGTTGTGCATTTCAATGTGTTCACCTCTCAGTCCTCGACTCTCTAAATGACATTTAGAGTTATCACATTTGATCTTTCTTCAGGTTATGACCCCACCTCTCGAGAGATCAGTCAGGTGAATCTTCATTGCACTCTCTATAACAAATACTCTCTAACCTCTTTGTTCATCCTCTATGGAATTAATTTCCACCTTCTGCAGCCCCGTGTTGCCCCCACCATTCACCTCCCACCCCTGTCACTATTTTCACCTTCCACCTCCCCCCTCACCTGGATCCACCTCTCACTCCCCAGCTCTTGCCCCATCCTCACCCCTCACCTCTTTTCTCTGACTATTTCCCGTCCACTCTCAGTCCAGAGGGAGGATCTCGGCCCGAAATGTTGACGGTCCATTTCCCTCCACAGATGCTGCCCGACCCACTGAGTTCCTCCGGCAGTTTGTTCTTTGGTCTGTATAAACCGTGTTAGTATGGGGAGCGGGATTTTACACCATATTGCAGGGTTAGGGTTAATGGACTTTTCAGTGAGACAACAACATTAATCACGGGTTTCATCACTGAATCCAGTGTTGTGAGATGTAAAGTCCCCTGTTATGTGTCCGGCTGTGCCGTGTTGTTGGTGGAGTGGGCAGCGTGGTGTTTGTCTCGATTCGGGTCACAACACCAGAATTGCCAGCGGGGTCCACACACAGTGTATTAGTCAACAGAAAACCTCTCGTCCCTGCAGTCTTTGTCTCCTGGTAAACTCAACACCCTGACAGTGTGGACCATAGATACCCCTTCCTCTCAGAGTCAGGGGATCATTCAGACAGCTGAATGCTGAGAGGAATTATATTTATTGGTCATTAAAGTTCACCCAGATTCGTTTGGACGGATTTGATGTGGAGTTCGGGGTGTCACAGTGAAAGGGCCGGACGGCCGAACTCTCTCCGTTGTCCAAACATCCTTCTAGGTGAGGCGACACTTCACCTGTGAATCTTCCGGGGTCGCCCGTTGTGTCCGCTGCTCCCGATGCGGCCGCCTCCACACTGGTGACACCGGCTGCTCCGCAGTTGTGCGGGGTAGGGGTGTTTTTAACGGGTGTCGATATTTTTCTACCCTTTTGTGCGGGAGGGGTGGGTTTTGGGGGTTGATGATCGGGATGCCGTCCTTTTTGATGCGGGAGGTGGGGAGGGAGTTTCATTTTTTTTTCTCTCTGAACGACTTTCATACTCTTTCTTAGTTTCGTGGTTCTCTGGAGAAGAAAAAAGAACTCAGCGTTATTTATGAATACCTGCTTTGATAATAACTTAACCTTTGAACTATCCACTCCGAGCGGGACTTCCCGATGTCCAAACATTTCAATTCCAATTCCAATTCCCGTTCCGACGTGTCATCCCATCCCTTGCCAAGATGAGGCGACCCTCAGGATCCAGGATCAGCAACTTATATTCCGTCTGGGTGCCCCCACCCAACCTGATGGCATGAATATCAATTTCCCCTTCCGGTGAACAAATTTACCTCACACCCCTCCCTCCCACTCCCTCTCATCCTGTCTGTCTTTGTACGTCCTCTCACCTGCTTATCACTTCACTCTGGGTCCACTGCTGCATTCCTTTCTCAATATATTGAAGTGTACCTGTCAGTGTCGATACTCAAATATCCTCACACGTCAGGTGTTACATGGTTCGAACTTTGTACATCCTGTTTAGTGTTTAAATATATAAAAAGTTAAAGAAGCTTGAATCTTTACATAAATTATTATCACAACTATACGAATAGAAAATATTGTATTTTGGAAGTGACAAATGTTAACGGGAGGAGAGCAACCATCTGGGAGATTTGGAAATGCATTTAATCTCGTTCATTGCCTCACTAAATTACTCTTTTTCCTATCAACACAAAGAGAACAAGAGCCTCTTTTCAATCAACTACAGTTAGTGGAGCGAGGCCAAGGATTTAATCAGCCACTAATTATATGGAATGACGTAAAACTAGCTTGTAGCCTAGAATTTTTTTTTTCCATTTGGCTCCCAAAACAAAACTAAATTTATCCAGGTGTAGAAGAGGATCTTGGATGATTACCTTGAATATTTCATCAAAATCAGGCCGAAGATGAGCGAGCAGTGAATTTTTCTTTCATTATTTTCGACGCTTAAACATAGCTTTCGATGTTCATTCCGTGCTTAATATAGCTCCTTCCTGGTATCCAATGGTACAAATTGGAAAGAGCGGAAAAATGCTTGCATTTGTGTACAGGTATTTCCTAGCTTCCTTGGACAACGGGTCGAGCGAGAAGGAATTTCACAAATACCTAAATTAAAAACAGTCACAGCTCCAGGATTTCACCAAAAACGATCAAATATCCTAATGTTATTAGTGGTATTTGTCCCCACCAGCCAACACCCCCGCTTCCGTAAAATTCCCTCTATTTAATATCCGGGGTTGTTAAATTCCGTACTTGCTTATTTTGACTTTTTTACAGAGGTGTCGGCGGGGCTCTCCGGTGAGCTCTGGTAGCACTGCAGCCCTGAATGTATGAGACAGTACAGTGTTAAATGCAAAACCCTGAACAGTGTCGATGATCAGAGGGATCTTAGACTCCAAGTTCATCTCTCCCTGAAAGAGACTGCACAGATTGATCGGGTCGATAAGAAGGCAAATGGCACGGTTGTCTTTATTAGTTGAAGCACTGAGTTCAAAAGTCATGAAGTTGTGTTGCAGCTTTGTAAAACTAGTTAGACCACATCTGGAGTGTTTCATACAGTTCTGGTCGCCCCCATTCTCGGAAGGATGTCGGGGCTTTGGAGAGGGCGCAGAAGAGGTTTACCAGGACACTGCCTGGATTAGAGGGCATGAGCTATAACAAGAGGCTGGACAAACTTGTGTTGTTTTCTCCAGAGCGGCGCAGGCTGGGGTGAGACTGGATGGACGTTTTTCAGATTACGAGAGGAATAGATAGAGTGGACAGACGATATATTTTTCCAGGGTTTTGAAATGTCGAATACATTTAAGGTGAGAGGAGGTGTGAGGGGCGTCTGTTTATTTCCACAGAATGCTGGGGAGCTGGAGTCTATGCCTGGGATGTTAGACCCCACCGGTCACGTGATCCCATTTGCCCCTCCCATTTAACCGCAGATGTAACGATCTCTTTGTGCATGTTCACAATCTCCAGATGGGCGGTCACGCATCCTCCATGTTGTGTTGGGAAATCTGATGTTGGCCAGCGAGTCCCGTTAACTTCCCCCGAACTCGCCTCGTTTCCTGAGGCTCCTCACATTTGTCATGGAGCGTTATGGCTGTTGTGTCTTCTCCCGGACTGGGGTGGGTGATAAAGGAGAACGTCCCAGGTTGTGGGGATCTTTGATTTCACTGCCTGCTTTACCGAGGGACTGGGAAGTCTAGGGGGGAGAATGGTTTCTGTGATGTGCTGATCTGGATCCAAAGGTCTCTACAGATCCTGACAGTCACGGGCAGAGTAGTTACCATGCAAAGCGTGAAGTGTCCGGAATGGAAACTTCCTGTGGTGTGTTGATAAAATTTTGGTGAGGGTCAAAGTATATCTGGCAAAGTTCTTGTTATTTTTGCTAATTCTGTCATTTTAGAATCTTTTGTACAATAGTATGTACTATTCATTCAGTACCTATGTGTTGCTGGAGGACCATCAGTGATCGTCCTTGATCCCTTCTCCCAACTGGTTCCATCTGCTCATCTTGTTCAACCTCTGTCCAGTCTCCTCACACCCCCCAACCCCGCTTCAGTGATATACATCAACCATCTGGGTCATCCTCAGTCCGCCTTGTATCCCACTTCCTCAATGTTATATATCAGCAAAATGATGATGATGAGAGGCATTAATCGTGTAGATAGTCAGCGGCTTTTCCTCAGGGCTAAAATGGCTGCCACAGAGGGCACTGGTTTAATGTGCTTGGGAGCAGGTACAGAGGAGATGTCCTGGGTAAGTTTTTTACTCAGAGTTGTGAGTGTGTGGAATGTGCTGCAGGCTGCTGGCGGATACGATAGGGTCTTTTACGAGACTACTGGATAGGTACATGGAGCTTAGAAAAATAGAGGGCTATGGGTAACCCTCGTAAATTCTAATTTAGGGACATGCTCAGCACAATTTTGTGGGCCGAAGGGCCTGTATTATGCTGTAGGTTTTCTATGTTTATTTTTTTCTTTTACCCCATTTTTGTGGAATCAACAACCAGAGAGGACTGGTTTAAGGTGAGAGAGGATTGAGTTAATAGTGATCCCAGGGGAAAACTATTAATCCACTCTCCCTTCCGTTTCATTGTTTAACTAACACGATGAGTGCACTCTCAGGTTGGAGGAGCAACAACTCATATTACATCCGGGTAGTTTACACCTCAATGGTATGAACATCGATATCTTTAACTTCTATCTCCACGTTTTCATTTCATCAACCCACATGCCAGTCTCTTCCATTCTGTCTCTTCACTTCTCTCTTCTCCACTGAGGATCGTCTCCCTCTGGTTTCCCTTTACTTTCCCATTGTCCGCTCTCCTCTCCTATCAGATTCCTCCTTTTCAGTCCTTTGCATTTTCCACCAACCACCTCACAGCGTCTCACTTCATCTCCCACCTCCCCCACCCACTCACCTTCACTCTTATCTGGCTTCACCTATCACCTACCAGCTTGGACTCTTTCCACTCCCCACACCATCTTATTCTGGCTCCTCCCCACTTCCAGTCCTGATGAAGGGTCTCAGCAGGAAATCTCTCTTTGGCTTTACCCCCTCTATAGAAGCTACCAGACCTCCTGACTTCCTCCAACATTTTGTGTCTGTTACTCTGCATCTCCAACATCTGCAGAATCTCATTGGGACAGAGAGCAGAATGCAGAGACTACATCGGGTCTCAGTAATGTCGAGGAGGCCACACCTGGAAAACTGAAAACAGTAGATGACCCCAACAAGCACGATGTTGAAAAGTTGCCTCATATGGAAGGACTGTTTAGGACCCTGACTAGTGGTGAGGAGAGTGGTTTGGGGCATCTCTGGCACTTCATCCACTTGCAGTTGGCTTCCAGCCCCTACACCCCTTCTTATCGCTGTAAACCTCTCCCTTTTGTGGACAACACTGCCACTTGGTGGTGATTTACCACAATAACAGGACCCCCTGATTTGTGGACTCCATTGTCACCAGGTGGCGCTCTGTCGCAATAACGCTGAGAGACAGAAATGTGACGCTGCAGCCTGCTGAAATGTTTCTTCAAGATTCAGGGTTGTTTAATTCCATTTCCAGCAGACACGTGTAAATGAGGTCGACATAATTATTACTCCGGCTCCAATACAGCACAAAAACACAATAGTAACAACATATATCCACAGCTTATATACTGTGCATGGATTGATTGTATGTTCATAAAGTGACGCTCGGCATAGGATGCCTGCATATAAGATGACAGACAGGAAATGATAAAGTAGAGGTGTTTGGTGTTGTGGAAGTATGGGTAAGTGGGCAGAGATATTTATCAGCCTTACTGCTTGGGAAAAGGAGCTGTCCCAGAGGCTGGTAGTCCTGGTGAGGACGCTGCGTATCTACCCCCGATGGGAGTGAGACAAATAGTCCATGAGTGTGATGGGTGAAGGTAGATTGTGAAAATTAGGTTGGTGCTTGATCTCAAGAGAGGGAATTTGGAAAATACCAATGAGATGCCTTTTAGATCATCTTGGAATTGTGTAGCCGGCTGGTGGCGTAGTGGCATCAGTGGCGGGAGGTCCTGAGTTTGAATCCAGCCGGCACCCATCTGTGCTGGGTTAAGAGCTGGTGATCTCTTTAAAAAAAATCTCACCCGGCAGAAGGCAAATACAACAATGGCAAGCCTTTGCTGTAACTAGCCTAGCACACGATTTCCCAATACGTCAGAGGAAATCGCCTGCTAAGTTGAAAATTCCGGATGTGACCTACCTTCCCTTTGCAATTGTGCCCACTAGGGAAAAGTTAATTCTGGAATGAACCAAATTTGATTGGGGAGCTTTTGGTAAAGGGAGCATGTGGATACAGTGATAATAACATGACTGAATTCACCCTTCACTTTGAGAGGGGAAAGGTAAAACAAGATGCATCATTATTAGTGGAGTGAGGGGAACTACGGAGGCACTGGAGAAGAGCTTAGCAAAGTTGATTGGAAGGGGACACTAGCAGGGATGATGGCAGAATAGCAATGGCTGGAGTTGCTCCACTTGACAGCCTCAGGATTGAAGAGAAACAAATCATGTTCCACCTACGTAGCTCCAACCTGAAGGCATGAATATCGATTTCTCCTTCCAGTAAAAAAAATCACAGCCCATTGCCTTTCCTTCTACTTACTCCCGAATAACGTAACTTTACACATTCTGACCACTGACATTTGAGACTTTCATATTCCTGCCAGTGCCTTCCACAGATAAGAGTGAGTACAATACTTATTCAGTTCATCAGCCATCACCTTTCACCCTCACCCCATTATTCCCTCTCCAGCATCATTCTCCAGTGGTTTGATATCCATTTCTGTCTCTCTTTTACACAATATGTACCTGAAATTAAAAATGGTATCCTCTTTAATATTACTGGCTAGCTAATCTATTCCTTCTTAATGGTTTTGGTTGCATTCTGTTCATTTTTAGAACTTTCCAATTCTCTAACTGCCTAGTAATTTTTGTTCTGTGCCCTCTTTGGTCTTTATGTTGTCTTTGGTTTCTCTTAGCAGCTACGGTTTTGTCACCTTACCTTTAGAATACTACTTCCTCTTTGTGATGTGTATATCCCGTCACTTCCAGATTGCTTCCAGAAATTCCAGCCATTGCTGCTCTGTTTTCATCCCTGCCCGTGTTCTTTCCAAATCAATTTTGACCAATTTTTCTCTCAGGCCTCTCTAATTCTCTTTTTATTCATATCTGACTTTAGTTTCTCCTTCTCTAATGTCGGGGTGAATTTGATCAGATTAAGATCACTTGTCCCGAAGGGTTCCTTGAACTCATGTGACCTAATTAATTCCGGTTCATTACAACACCCAATCCAGAATAGCTGATCCCCAAGTGGGCTCAACCACGAGCTGCTCTAAAAAAAAAGCATCTTGTAGGCATTCTAGGAATTCCTCCTCTTGAGACCAACACCATCCTGATTTTCCTAATCACCTGCATGGCAATCCCCCATGACTATTGTAACATTGCCCGTTTGGCACTCATTTTCTATCTCTCATTGTAATTTGTGGACCATATACTTACTACTGTTTTGGGGTCACTATACAATTCCCATCAAGGATTTTTTTGTACATTTGCTGTTCCTTAATTCTACCCACAGATTCCACACTGCCCAACCCTATGCCACCTTTTATCTAATGATTTTATTTAATATTTTACCAACAGAGCCACATAACCCCACGGCCGGCTTGTTATTTCACTAAACATATAAATATCTGGGAAACAGGAAGACCTGCAGATGCAAGAAATCGAGAGAAATTCACACAAAGTGCTGGAGAAGCTCAGCAGGTCAGGCAGCATCTATGGATGGGAATCAACATTTCCGGCCATGACCCTTCACCGGGACTCTTGATAACCACGTATCTGGAAAATCAACAAGCAAAAGCAACAGAAAGTAGTGCAATATAGGGAAAACCTTTGACAAAATTTATTTCAAGGCTTTAAAAAACTGCCAAACAGAGCTCAATAGTTAACAAATACAACAAAGGCAATAAACACTTCCATCAATACCGACATTGACTTTTTTAACTGAAAATATCTTAGTCCCATTTCAATCAGTAAAATTTACAAAGATAAGTAAGAACTGAAATGACAAGATTAGAAAAGACTATTTACACTCAAACCCACTGAGATTAACACTACCTTGGACAGAAGGAGGAAGAGCACATGAGAAAAAAATCACATAAGACCATAAGACAAAGGAGCAGATTCGGCCATTTGGCCCATCGAGTCTGCTCCACCATTTCATCATGAGTGGATCCAATCTGCCCTTTAGTCCCATTCCCCCACCTTCTCACCATAACCTTTGATGACTTGACTACTCAGATACCTATCAATCTCTGCCTTAAACACACCCAATGACTTGGCCTCCACTGCTGCCCGTGGCAACAAATTCCACAGATTCACCACCCTCTGACTCAAAAATTCTCTTCGCATCTCTGTTCTGAATGGGCGCCCTGTAAACCTTAAGTCATGCCCTCTTGTATTAGACTCCCTCAGTCACTCTTGAAATTGCATTCATCAACGGGGATGGACAAATATCCAGCCTACAGGTTATTGAGACTTTCCCCCCAGTGTGAACCCAGTCGTGTGTTACAAGGTTAGATGACTGAGTGAATGCCTTCCCATATTCACAGCAGTTGAACGGCCTCTCCACAGGGGAACACAATGATGCAGCCTTGGTGGAGAGGGTTGAGAGAATCTCTTCCCAATGTTTGAGCGGACGATCGGCCTCTAAGTGGTGTGAACTCCCTGGTGTTTTAATAGATGACATGATCGTGTGAATGCCTTCCCACATTCACAGGTCTACGGCTTCTCCCGAGTAGAACTCACTTGTGTGCCAGCAGATTAGATGACAGAGTGAATCCCTTCTCACAATCTGAGCGGGTGAAATCCCTCTCTGCAGTGTGAACTGACTGGTGAGTCACTAGGTGAGATGATTTGGTGACTCCCTTTCCACAGTCTGAGTAGGTGAACAGCTTCTCCCCAGTGTGAACCCGCTGGTGACTCTGTAGGTTAGATGACTGAGTGAATCTCTTCCCACAGTCTGAGCAGGTGAACAGCTTCTCCCCAGTGTGAACTTGCTGGTGTCTCTGTAGGTTAGATGACTGAGTGAATCTCTTCCCACAGACTGAACAGGTGAAGTCCCTCACTGCAGTGTGAACTGACTGGTGAGTCAGTAGGTGAGATGATGTGGAGAATCTCTTCCCACAGTCTGAGCCACACAACCCCATCAGTTCCAATATCCAGATCACTGACAAACCATGTGAGAAGTAGCGGACCGTATACTGACCCCTGAAGACCACAAGTCACTGCTGGCCAACCAGAAAAGGCCCCTTTTATTCCCACTTGCTGCCTCTTGGCTGTCAGCCATTCCTCTATCCATGCCAGTATTACTTCGGATTTTTATCCTGTTAAGCAGTTTCATGTGTGACACCTTATCAGATGCCTTCTGAAAATCCAAGTAAATGATATCCACCGCCTCTCGTTTGTCCATCCTGCTTATGACTTCCTCGAAGATCTGTAACAGACTTGTCAGGCAAGATTTCCCTGTACAGAACCTATGCTGGCTTTGACTTATTATATCATTAGTCTCCTAGTACCCCCAAAACTTCATCTGTTATCAAGTGATTCTTGACGTGTCATGACCGATGCATCTGTTATCTCTCCAGCAACCTCTCTCAGGACTCTGGGATGTAGTCCATCTGGTCCAGGTGACTTATCCACTTTAAGAACCTGAGTTGGCCTAGCACGTTTTCCTTTGTAATAGCAATGGCACTCACTCCTGCTCCCTGACACTCACGGATCTCTGGCACACTGGTAGTGTCTTCCACAGACAAGACGGATGCAAAGTACCTATCAAATTCATCTACCATCTCTTCCCCATTTGTACCCCATGAGCATCATTTTCCAGTGGTCCAATATCAACTCTCGCCTCCCTTTCGTATATTTTATAACTGGTTTATATTATTGTATAGTTTGTTGTCATATTTCACCTTTCCGCTTACAGCTTTTATTTTAAATTTGCCTGTTGTTGGATGTTAAAAGGTACCCAATTATCCAACCTACTACTCACTTTTGCTACCTTATATGCTTTTATACAGTCCTTAACTTCCTTTGTCAGCCACGACAGCCTAGCCCCGCTGTTTGAGAACTACGTCTGTGGGACATATCTATCCTGCACATTATGAACTATTCCCAGAAACGTCAGCCATTTATGCTCTGGCGTCTTCTCCACCTGCATCCTCCAATCCACCTGGTGAATCACCTTTCTCACGCCTCTGTAATTCCCTTTCATTCCTTTGTGATACTACACATGTGACCTGTGCTTCTCCCTCACAAATTGCAGTAGGAATTCAATCATATTATGATCACTGCCTTCTAATGGTTCATTTACATTAACCTCCATAATAAGATCTGGGTTATTACACAACACCCAATGTAAGATAGCAGTTCCCCGAGTAGGCTCAACCATCAGCTGCTCTAAAAAGCCATTTCGTTTGCATTCAATACATCCCCTCTTTTGCGATCTCACGCCAATCTGACTTTCCCAATCCTCCTGCAGATTGAAGTCACCCACTACAGCTGTGTCATTAAATTTATTACATAAATGCCAAACATTCAGCTGTACCTGGGGCAGAAGTGAGGATACATGCTTTTACCAAGGAGAGAAGGTTTTTTTGAAGCTGAAAGGCCTGAAGGTTGATAAGACACCGCAGAGTTCAGAAAGAGGTAGCTGAAGAGATTGTGAAGGCATTAGAGTCATAAAACACTACAACACAGGAAAATGCCATTCGGCCAGTCTAGTCCGTGCTAAAGCATTAATCTTCCGAGTTCCAACAACTTCCACCTGGACCATAGCCCTCCATATGCTTCTCATCCAGTGACCTAAGCAAACTTCTCTTAAAGATGACAATCGTCCCTGCCACTTGCTCTGGCAGCTCGGTGCACACTCTCCCCGCCTCTGAATGAAGAAGTTCCCCCCTTTGTTTTCTCTTCAAGTGATGAGTAATGATCTATCAGAAATCACTAGATTTTGGAACGGTTCTGGTGGACCAGAAATTTGCAAATGTCACTCCACTCTTTAAGAAGAGAGGGGGCACAAGAAAGAAAATTATTGGACAGTTAGTCTGACCTTAGTGGTCAGGAAGATGTTATAGTGTACTAAGAGTGTGTTTTTTTGGGTACTGTAATTGGGGAAACATGATGAAGTAGGCCAAAGTCAGCCGGATTGTTTCGAGGAAATCTTGACTGACAAATCTCTTGGAATACTTTGCGGAAATAACAGGCAAGATAGATAAAGCAGAGGCAGTGTATGTTGTTTGCTTGGATTTTCAGATGATCTTCAACAAGGTACCCCATGCAAGGCTTATTGAGAAAGTAAGGAAGCACGGGATCCAAGGGCACATTGCTTTGTGCATCCAGAACTGGCTCGCCCACAGAAGACAAAGAGTGGTTGTAGACTGGTCATATTCTGCATGGAGGTCGGTGATCAGTGGTCTGCCTCAGGGATCGGTTCTGGGTCCCCTACCCTTAGTGACTTTTATAAATGACCTGGATGAGGAAGTGGAGGTACGGGTTAGTAAATTTGCTGATGACACAAAGGTTGGGTTAGGTTGCAGGGGGATATTGATCGTCTGCAAACCTGGGCTGAGAAGTGGCAAATGGAGTTCAACCCAAAGAAGTGTGATGTGGTTCATTTGCTTCGGTCAAATATGATAGAATATAGCAGTGTGGAGGAACAGAGGGATCTTGGGGACGGAGTCCATAGGAGACTCAAAGCTGCTATGTAGGTTGACTCTGTGGTTAAGAAGCCATACTGTGCATTGGCCTTAATCAACCGCAGGCTTGAGTTTAAAAGCCGAGATGTAATGTTGCAGATATATAGGACTTTGGTCAGACCCCACTTGGAGTACTGTGCTCAGTTCTGGTCGCCAAACTACAGGAAGGATGTGGAAGCCATAGAAAGGGTGCTGAGGAGATTTACGAGGATGTTGTTTGGATAGGGGAGCATGCCTTTTGAGAATAGGTTGAGAGAACACAGTCTTTTCTCCTTGGAGTGATGATGAGAGGTGACCTGATAGAGGTGTTCAAGAAAATTAGAGACATTGATCGTGTGGATAGTTAGAGGCTTTTTCCCAGGGCTGAAATTGCTAGCACGAAAGGACATAGTTTGAAGATGCTTGGAAGTAGGTACAGAGGAGATGTCAGGGGTAAGTTTTTTTACACAGAGAATGGTGAGTGCTTGGAATGGGCTGCCGGCAATGGTGGTGGAGGCGGACACGATAGGGTCTTTTAAGAGACACCTGGATAGGTGGATAGGTACACGGAGCTGAGAAAAATAGAGAACTGTAGGTAACCCTTGGCATTTCTAGAGCAAGGACATGTTCGGCATCGCTTTGTGAGCCAAAGGGCCTGTAACGTGCTGCAGGTTTTCTATGTTTCTAAGGTGCTGCACGTGAGGCTGCTGAACAGGATCACAGCTCATGGAATTACAGGAAAGAAACTTGTACTGACAAGGGAGAAAGAGTCAGAATAATGTGGGCAATTCTGTTTTGCTGTCGGTAACTAATGCTGTTCTGCAGGGGTCAGTATTGAGACCGCATCGTTTCATGTTAAATCTGAATGATATGGATGATGGAATTGATACCTTGGTGACGAACATTGCAGTTGATACAAAGATAGGTAAGGGACAGGTAGTTTAGAGCAAAGCGGGAGTCTGCAGAAGGACTTCGATAGGTCTGGAGAATGCCAGCAAAGTAGCAGTTGAAATACAGTGTATGCAAGTCATGTATATTTGGTAGAAGTAATTGGCGTAGAAAAAAAAGATGGGAGAAACTTGAAAAAATTAGAGGTGCATAAGTGCTTGTGAGTCCTTGAGCAAGAGGCGCTAAAGGTTTGCTTGCAGATGGAGTTGATTAAGGATGACAACTGCAATGTTAGCAATATAAGAGCAAGGATGCGATACTATAGCTTTATAACGCATTGGGCAGATCACTGTTGGTGTATGGTGAGCAGATTCTGACCTGTACTTCCGACTTATTATCTGAGCAAAGGATCTGCTTGTATTGGAATGAGTCCGGAGAAGTTTCAAAGAATGATTCCAAGAAGACCAAGAGTGGATGACCTGGATGAGGAAGTACGCGGGAAGGGATTCACTCAGTCATCCAACCAACAGAAATTTATCAATATCCACTGCTGCTGATTTCCACACACAAATAAATCAAAAGGGATATGCCCAATGAAATAGATAATTAATCGATCAATAGCCCCCAAACAACACGGCCCAGCCCGGCACATAACAGGGGACTTTACATCTCACAACACTGGATTCAGTAATGAAACCCGTGATAAATGTTGTTGTCCCTCTGAAATCATAAGAAACGCACATT